>NW_009610018.1:0-824 GCF_000690535.1 Cariama cristata
ATGTTTGAAAACTTATCTCTAGAAATACATGACAACAATTACTAGAGCTGTATACTTTCTGGATAAATCCTAGTGGTAAAAAAACTGTACAGATAAACAAGGCAGTATATCTGTGTACAACTGCTGTTTAAATGAATGGAGTAAATATTACAGTCTACTATTAAATTCCCTACAACTCTGTATTACTTACACCATGAAGCTTGATATATCATGTACCATGAAGCAAAACATTTATGATGGGGAGGTGCAATGTGAGCAGAATAACACGTGCTTGGGATCAAGCCTGAGGAAAATCAAGGAAGAACTCTTCAAAAGCACTTTTAGCTACAACTTGTCTTTTTCCAGGTTGTTACCAAAAGTGTCAGTTCTCAAAATCAGAAAGTTCCACGGAAAAGAGTGTTAGTGTTAATTCAACTTTGAAAAAAAATCACACACACACACTGAACCTTTTCTCATTTTCTTTCCAGTTCACTTTATGAGCCCTGTGGCCTTCCAGAAACCCTGCAGCTTCTGACAACCTTTCCTCATGATTGTGATATAAGTATCCCTGCTTGAAGGGCTTCAAAAAACCATAATAAAACATACCCATCCAGGTCTAAAAAAAGCTGAAAAATATATGATCTTAGCTACACTCTCTATAATATCATTTCAGTAATCGCAAATCTCAAACAGGAACTGGTATAAAATAAAGAGTCAATAAGGAATATTTATTATCAAAGTCTAGGAAGAAGTGGGAGTTTTCTCGCAGTATCTTTTCAGTTAATCTAAAAAGAGGTGTCACTTTCAATTTGTTACTATTTTGGTTTGTATGCCAGACTTAACAT
>NW_009610019.1:0-10918 GCF_000690535.1 Cariama cristata
AACAATACCAAAAGTTGTCTGAAATGGTAATTTCCGTTTCCCATTTCATCATCCCTGGGTAGGCGTTAGCCCTGCGTGTGTGTGCGCAGAGGATGGAGCTGAACCGAGCTGCCGCCAGCCAGCCTGGCTGATCCCCCTTTATTTATTTATTTTCTAGTTTAATCTTTAAATTGCTTGGTATTTTTCTCCTCGGAGAAGCCTTTGTGTGCTGGGGAGGGTCTGCTCGACACCTTTGCCCCTTAGCAAAGAGAGGGAGGAGGGGGGGAAAAAAAAAAAAGCAGAATCCCAACCCAAAACAGCTGCACTTCTGCAGTCCAGAATTAACCTCCCCCAGTCCGGTAGATTGATTGCATGTTTAGAAAGGCAAATCGCCGCTCTCCCCCACCCCTCGCCTCGAAAGGAGCCGGGATGAGCTGAGCCCTTGATGCCCTCTGCCCTTTCCCAGCGAGAGCAGCTGTCCTGCGAGGGGGTGTGCGTGCGGATCGAGAATCAGCCTCTTCATTGAGACACAAGGGTCAGCGTGTTTACGGCTTGGCTTCTACTCCCAGCTTGGAGATCTGTTTTGATATCCAGTTGCAGGAAAAAGGGTTCCTCCCCCCTGCCCCCCTCCTGGTTTTGTACACAAAGTGCTCTGTTACCGCTGCGGACATGGCCCTTTAGGCAGAGAACAAATTCCGGGCAACTCTTGAAGCAAAATTCGCTCCTGAGATGGCTTCTGAAATTGGGTATAGACTTCCCCCCCCGCCGCCCCGTGTAGGCAAAGATGTTTAGCTGAAAACGTCTTGTGAATGTAGTGCTTTGTAGTGGCTGTGTGCTTTCCTGGAATGCTGAAATTTGTATAAATTGAAGGAACTTGGAGTTAAATGTATTTTTCCTTTTTTCTGGTTTGTTCATAAAATGGAACATTTTTATACAATCGCTCCAATTATTTCCTTTTTCTTGGGGGGGGCAGGGGGGAACCCCACTCTGTGGAGTCATGGGGAGGGAAAAGGAGATTAACTCTCGCATGTTTTCAGATGGCCTCGATACATTCTTTTGTGTGTGCTCTACCAGGAGCTAAATATTTGACTTGATTAACTTAAAAAGAAAAAGTTGGCGTTTTTACAAAATGGATTTGCTGGCAGATTAAAGGTGCGCGTTGGAGCGCTTTTCAGCGGCTGCGGTGGCGTGCGGTAGAAGGGTTTAAAAGGCGATGTGGAGCGAGACCTACGTTGGCTTCTGTGCCTCGGTAGGGAAACTCTTAGGCAGTGCGTTTCGTTGTGCCCGTGAAACGTCACCCTGATGCTGCGTGACCTGTTTTCTTTCCGTGGGAAGCGATCTGGCTCCGAGGGGGGGTCTGTGCCTGCGCGGGTGGGCGCCCGGGGCTCTGCTGGAGCCCTCCTAAGGCAGGGTTACCCCCACGGCCTTCGCGCCTCCGTCCCCAGAGCAGAGCCTTGTCTGCGCTACCCTGTCTGTCCTGGCGTCTGCTCTGGCTTAGGTGTGTCTGGGGTTCGTGGAGCTCAGCCTTTTTTTTTTTTCTCAAATGCAGAGATGCTCTGTGTCTCTTTGGTTCTGGGAGAACTTGTCGGTCCTAAAGGAGGTAGCGCAGGAAGGTATAAAACTTGCCAGGGCACATCTTGTCTGTGTCCTCCCTGGAAAAGGGCGGTCTGGGCTTCCGTGGAGTTTGCTGTGAAGCTGTATCGCTGGGCCAGCTGGGACTTGCCTCTCCTCCAGGCTCCCCCGAGTAAGCGCTAAGGGTTTGGTTTGCGAAATCCGCGGCAGGATGCGTTGTCCATCCAGCGAACAGCACGTTGGGAGTTTGGAGCACATATGGGCCCTTTGATTTCTGCCCTCCGACTTCATCGGTTCCCAACTATTTTTTTTTTTTCCCTTATTTCTGTTCTAAATAGTGATTGTAGGAGCCCTGGTCATGCAGGTGTTAGCTGCTTTGACAGGTTGGAAACTGATGTTACATTTAGTGTTTCACAATTGATTTTCCCGTTCAGTTCTGCTTTTAAATATGAACTCTTGTCCATATCTTCATTTCATAACAACATGGCTGAGGGTGAATTTTTTTTAATATGCTGCTTTTTGTTTTTATGATGTTGTAATAGCATTTTCTCAGACTTAAACATACAGATTGTCCCATAGGAATGTTGGTTTTGGATGGGGAAAGAAAACTCAAAAAAAAAACCCAAACAAAAAAAACCCTCCAGCAAGGCGCTGGGCTTCGTTTCTTCCTTTGTGTGTGGTAGACAACCTGTTAAGATTATTTTATTTTCTACTTATGTTTTAATTGACTAAGTCCCCAAAAGCGCTTCTGAACGAACCGGAGCGTATCGCAGTGTGGTGCAGCGTTCTTCCGCTGTTCAGTAGAGCAGACAAATGTATTTCTTTAGGGTCAGTGAAGGCTAGTCGTGTTAATCAATACGGTACCAGCAGTGTTCCCTTTTCAGTAACCCAGATGGGCTGCTTACAACTGGTGGTGATTATTTTAACTGTGTAATTGTAACATGGCTGCGTGATGACAGTGTTTCCTGCAGTTACTTCAAAGGAAGGTTCCTGACAAGTATATCTTTACAGCGTTTAATCTGTACTCTTTGTCTTTATGTTGTGGCTTTTGGACATGTGTTTGAAGTACCAAGATTGTTTTACCTCCTGCTTTTCTATACGTTAAAAAAAGGCAATAGTCTGTAATAATGACGTGTATGGGAATAAAATCAGGATTTTGGGGGCTCCTGCAGTGGTGTCTTGGTTTCAGTTAGTTTTAGATCCATGCAGCGACGAAGGCAAAAGCGGGGAAGAGCTTTAAGTTACTGTGAAGAAACAGCAGTGGTTTTTTTTGAAATAGTGCTTGAGTCTTCTATAAGCGTGCATGTGGCTTTGTTTTGGGGAAAATACGTTTTGTGGTGACTTGAATCTTAACTGGGACAGTCTAATTACTTGATGAAGAAATCCTTCTCCGAGGGAAGGAAATGCACAGGACCAGAGCTGGTTAATTAATTACATTTTGTAAAATTACCGAGTGACGGCTTTCTTACGAGGTTAGCCCCTCTTCCTCCCTCGGTGCGGAGTACCTGAATTTCAGGCTTGACAGTCTGCCTTATGGATTGGAATTCTTCCTCGGTATTAAGGCTTAATGGTGGTGGTACATAGCAAGTAGTGACAGGTACTACTGCTTTTCAGTACAGCAAAGCAAACAGTGCTTGGAAATATTGACATGGTGGTTGTTATTCTAATCGTATTTCCTTGATGAGGCTCTAGTAAAGGTGGCTTGTCTGCTACCTCCATCGCCAGTGACAATTGTATGGATTTCAGTTGTAAAAGGCTGTGGAGAGAAACTGGTGTCTCCATAGCAAAGATTTTAGTGTTTCGTGATAAGCTCGCATATATTTTTACCCCATCTAATTTAAAACAGTCTGCACGACGCTTTACAGGAATGATTTGTATGCAGCTTTTAAATATTTTCTTTTTCCTGCGAGAGAGATGAGCAGCACGGAGCTGCTTTTTCTGAGGGTGCAGAGCACTGGGATTCTCAGCCCAGCGTTATGCAATTTGTGTGCCGCTGATGCATGGTCATAAAAAATACTCACAGAAACGTTAAAGGAAAGCTTGTGTAGTCAATGATTTGAAATCACAAGCATCCTGAACAGCATGGGCTTGTGCAGCTAGAGCCTTACGAAGGGCTGCTTGGGCAAAACGCTGTCTTTGGTACCCGGCTGTGAAGGGGGGTAAGAAGCTGTCGGCACCCATGGTCTGGAGGCTGGTTTTAAGCCTGTTTGACTGTACCTGGAATTTTCAAGCTTTCCCGTGTGAGAACTGGTGTTTTCTGGTGTGTTTTCTTGTGCAACTGTTGGGTATTTAAACATCTCCATTTCTCTGAGTCTGGGTGGTGGTGCTGGCTTCGTCTGTGGCTAGTTCTAGGGGATGCCAATTTGTAATCTTTTACAAGTGTATTAAAAAAAAAAATAAAAAGCAGCTTAAATGCTAATAGCAGTGAAAAATCTGCTGAGCGTGTGGTGTGTGCGAAGAAAGCAGGCACACACGTTGGTCTGTGTAGTCTCCGTCAACTGAGCTGAGGGCTTTTAAAAATCTGTTCTAATTTTTATGCTGTATGTGGAATGGCTAATCCCATAAAAGCCTCGCACCTTTTGACAGATGAAACGCTGCTGTTCTTAACTTATTTGAGCAAAATATTTTTATAGATGGTATTAGCTCTGTGGCTCCAAGGGTAATGCAGTCCTTACACGAGAAAGATCTTGCTTTGATCTGACAGCTTTCAAGATCCATTTCCAATCGCTGAGTTCCATTAACTCTGTTTATAATGGTGCCCTCAGACTTTTTTCTGTTTATGTGACTCTTTAGGATGTTAACGTTTCTGTGTATATGAGTTCTCTTTAATAAACTGAAGGAGTAATTGGGGTCAGGAAAGGAAATAATCCTGATAGAAGGTGCGGTTAATTATATCAGGTATTTTGGGCTCCATAATTCTTCCTCTTGATTCTTTAATGTTTTTCCCCGAACTGTAGGACGTAGAGAAATCATCAAATCGCCGCCACAACAGGACAGTGGGGCAGGGCGGTGTCCGTACAGTTAACTTTAGGAGCGTGAAACGAGTGGGACTGCAGGCTTGCTGGTGGTGAGGGTGGTGGAGGAGAGGAGAGGAGGCTTTCCCCAGCCAGCAGCCTCTTCCCTCTTCAGCCTCGTCCCAGCCTTCAACGCGATCTACGTGGTGCCGTGTCGGTGGAGCGTGGTGCCGGAGCCCCGTAGCTCGGCAGCACCCTGCTCGGGCGGGCGGTGGGTGCCGGCTCTCGGTGGGAGCAGCCTCCCCTCTCCCTCTGCGCCTACTCTCACCGCGGCACTGCCGACGTCTTGCCAGGACTCACCTATGAGAAACCATCCTGGATTCTCCTGCCCCTTTCAGTTTTGGGAGTGAAAAGGCCTGAGCTCCTGAAGAGGACTTCTGAAACCTGTGTCTCTGCTGGTTCATTCTCATTTTCTGAAGTTCATCGTGTGAATAAGTGGTCCCGCTCGTTGTGGCGTAGCTGGAATTGCAGTCTGCGAGGGCCCAGGAGCTGGGCGACGGCACCCCAAAGTGAAGGGAAAGCGTGCGGTAGTCCTTAGGGTTGCGGGGTAGCGATGGGGGAGAGTGAATTAGCTGTTGTAGCCAGGAGAAAGTGATGTTTTTTTTCTAGGTCAGGGTTGAAGGCACTGTCAGGGTGGTGATGCGAAGCATATATTACTGTCTGCATTGTCCCTGCCATATGGATGTGTGCAGTACTGCCCTTGGCATTCATGCATTGAATTATTTATCCTCTCAAAATCTGTAGGCAGCCTTTCTTCCCTGGTCTCTAAGAAAACCAAACTTATCCGATGAGTGTTTTTAAAATAAATCTTCCACTGTAGGTTATTACAGTGGCAGGAGCAAGCTATTGATCGTATATTACGTTTGTATTAGTAAACTAAAGGTTACAACATTCGATATTTTGTGGAAACATTGAAATATTAATTCTGCTGTTAGATGCAAGAATGTTCATGCTGGTGCTGGGTTCATATGCGACTAAAACGTGTGCCTGTTTCTTTAGCAAAAAAATTTACAGACTTTGAAAATGGAAAGGGTGGAGAACTTTTTAGTGTAAACTAAAACTATAAACAAAGTATAAGAAGCTTTGTCTCAGCTATGCACTGAGGGAACGGATATTTTTCTCGCATATGGACAGTGAGAAAGCATCTCCTTTCCTCTTGGCATGGCGGTGGATTTGCTCTGAGAAAACGGTTAAGGTGGTCCTTGTGTGAGTGGTAGGGTCCAGGTCCTCGGCTGGGGGGTCGCGGTGGGGTGGTTAAATGGCTGTGGGTGATCCGGGGAGGGAGGGGAAGCAAGCGCTGAAGGAAGCTGGCTCTAAATTTGGTTTTTTTGAGAGAGACTGACAGCTTTGCAGTGTAGGAAAGGTCTGAAGTAATTTACCTTTAGAGTGGCATAAAGCTGCTAAAATTGTGTCGCAGGCACGGCGAAGAAGGGAGATGTTACCCTCTAAAAAATTCCCCACAATCCGGAGGCAGCCTGTCCCTGAAGGCTTGACAGCCTGTGCAGCGAGAGGCTGAAGAGCTGGCTTTTGGAAGTACTGCTGCTCTGAATATCCTGGTATGAAATGAAAGTATGTGTAATTAGGGACTCCTAAGAAAAAAAAAAAACCATACCACCAAAAACGAACCATTAAATAGCTGTAAAGGAAAATAAAGCGAGTGGAAACTTCATTATTAAGTGTAAAATGCTTAACTGCAGTTGATGGTGCATCTTCGTTTTGACTAAAGCACACATGAAAGTGGTCCCCCTCCCCCTGAGCAGGCAGCCTTATCAGCTTATCTGGGCAGGAGTTCAGAGCCATAAACCCCATATCCTGCTTACACCTTCCAGCCTATCCTGTGACCTGCTCTCTGTAAACAAGTTGTACCAGGAGCTCCAAATTACGAGTAAGTAGCTGGGTTTCTGCAGGCCGGTTGGGTCTGGGAGGAGCGAAGGTAGAGATTCAAGAAGTTCTCCATTGGGAACGGTTTCCTGATAGCTGCTTTCTGCAGGGAGGGTGAAAGAGATCTGCTGGCTGCGGCACTGACCCTGACCTGTGAAAAGCAGTAGTCTTTCGGGTAGACTTTACACTTTCGGTCTGGTGTTTTCCGCGTTGTGCAGGATGATGGCTGTTGCAGATTGTGAAATGTCAGTCTTGTCGTAACGACACACACCGCTTGCTGCACCGACTGGCGTTGCGTCATGTCTTGGATGGACTGAAGCTGTAAGCCTATTTATAAAGTACTGCTATAGTTATATCTTTAGATAGATGGATGAGATTAGCCATGCCGATGCTGGGAAGAGAAAGAGGTAGATGAGGGGAAGGAGGGGGGTGTGTGTGTGGGGAAACAAACGTCCTGCTCCTGGCTGTGCTCCGGTGGTTGTTTAAATACCGCTGGGTGAGCTGGTGCTCTGGTTACCGTGTTTGGCTGCTTCCCGTAGCTGGCTGTCTCCTTGGTTTCATCTTGCAGCTAGGCACAGGCAGATAGGTTTATCTGAACTAGATCGTAGGTCTGTATAAGCAAGCCTGGGTATTTTCATGTGTAAAGCTTTACCTTTCTGAGCGGTCCAAGAGCTGAATTGCTTTAGCCAGGTATGAAGGTGAAAGCCTGTTCTGCTTGAACGTTGACCTTTTTATTCCGACTTGTGTGGTTTCTTGTCCTACCAACTCAGAAAGGACATGTGAGAATATCCTGGTTTTGAAAATCAGGGTAGCTGATAACTGCTGCGTCTCCGCTCGTGGCCTGTCTCTCGGCCCGGTGCGGTGGCTGTCCCGGTCTCTGGTCTGTTTGACGCTCTCCATTTTGCCAGCAGCCCAGAAGGCTGCTGGGGTTCTGGCCAGGATCTGAGGAGCCCTGCGTTACTCAGAGCTGCTCTCTGTTGTGGGTGACGGTGGCGAATTAAATTGCCTTCGCCTGTGATCAGTGGTGGTACCGGGGTGTTAAACTTGTTCTGTGGTGAGAGCTGAATTGCCTTTCAGCTAGCCCTCATCCAGGGGAGAAGAGATCAGACGAGAAGTCAACTTTGTGGCTTTTTCCTGGTGTGCTGAGTAGTGCTTAGTTAGAAGGCTACCGGTTGTAGTCCTAAAGTGCTGAATATACTTCTACGGTCTGTTCTGTCTGCTGGCTTCCCCTGCTTCCCCCACCATAATACCTCTGCCCCCTTCCCTCTCCTGATGGAGGTTCTGCTCAGCTCTCTGCTCTCGCCTTGGTCTTCCTCATCCAGGATTCTTGTCTCTAATTTTAGCCTGTCTGCCTTTTGATGTTCCCTCCAGTCTGTTCCTGCCTTTCTCCTTTTCTCTGAGATCATCCTGCATCTTCATCTGCCTCTCGAGATCCGGGCCTTGTTTTTGCATAGTGGGAGGAAAGTCCTTAAAAACGGAGCGGAGCTGCGGCAGTGCTGAGAGGTGAAGGAGCTGAGGGTGTGGAGACTTCTGCCAGGGATGAGAGTTTGGGCTCTGCTGTCGTATGCCTGTTGTGCTTACCGCTGATGGCTCCTTACCTCCTCTGCGTCACCGTCACCGCCTGTTGTCTCTGGTTAGATCAGCTCTGAATCTTTCTGTTTTATGGGTTCGTCCTGTGTTTGAACGATGGGGCTCTCTTCCACAACATTACCAGTAATAGTTGTAGGCAGAATTTACTCTCATGGAGCAGTGCAGGTAATTGAAATCCGCAAGAAACCTTCTGATAGTCTCTTCGGAGCTGTTGTCTTGTCCATCTGGTGCTAATGCACTTGATGCAGCTTGCAATAGAGAAGGGTGCATGGGAGGTCTGCTGGCAGCGGTGCGTGCTTGGGATTGCCTGCAGCCCGGCTTTCCCCTGACCCTCTGCCGTTTGGTGGGGCGTGAAAGCTGCAAGCTGCATGGTTTTCTCTAGAATTTTGCTTCATGTTAGCATGCGTTTGCTTACATGTACAGAGAAAAGGACTTTTCTAATACAGATGCATTTTGAGCAGAGTAAGCCGGTTCTCCGCAGAAGGACGTGGTGCACACCAGCAGAAAGCGAGGTACCCGACCCCATGGCTCTGGCACCCGGAAAGGCAGCTTGGCCTGGTGGGACTGATCTGCTTGAAGGCTAGCGAGGATGATGTGTGCATGCATAATCTGATTTGTGCACAGAATATAAATACTTGCTGTTGCAGACATGCAGCCTCTGGTTTTAGAAGTTCTTTTGTGAAAGCCACGTTTAGCCCCTCCACTGCTGCAGCAAGGAGCTTCGATGGAAACCCAATCCTAGCAATTAGTGAAGGTTTTAAAAGGAACCTAGCAACTACTACTGTAGTTTGATTTGCAGATTATTTTTTTTTTTTAGTATAAGCTTTGTAGCTGTTTTCTTTGCGTTGTATGGAGATACAGTCTGCATATCACTATAGAGAGGAGGGTGGAGGGAGTCGTGCATCAGTGACTAAATTAGTTGAAATGATAATGGTAATGCTGCTGTGGGCTCTGCAGCAAGCGATCCTCGGGGAAAGTGGAGCATGACTGGAATATATTTGGTGGTATGTGAATTCGGTGTTTGTGGGTAACCTGAGCTCACCTGTAAAGAGTTTTGTTACCCAGATACTTTCTGACCTGACTTGCTTTTGTCAACAGTCGCACCGAATGATTAACGAGGGATGCTTTCCATGAGTGTGGTTATGTAAAATGTTAATACGCTGCATTTTTTCAGATCAGCTTTATAATGTGTGCCGGGCTTTAAGTCGAACTTCAAAGAAGGTAGTTTGCTTTATGGTTGAACCTATGAGCAGTTTTATGTGCAGGGTGGAGTGAACTTGTGGAGAATATTGCAGTTTTCCCACTGTCATAAAAAGTTATGATCCTCGTGATTCAAGTATTGTTCTGTAGGTGGAGGCGAGAGACGGATGCAGAGGTCAGTGGGAGCATGTGCGGAGTAAGTTCAGATGTGCCAGCGGAGTGAATGCCCTCTTCTGTGTTCCCAGCTCGCTGAAACGGGTTCAAAAAGTGCCTTGTGCTCTTTCTGGGTCTTCCTAAGAGACCTGCACCTGTGTTACTCGCTGAACAGGCAGAGCATTTCCATGGGAAAGGAACTTGGCAGGGGGAACCGTGCAGCGCGGCTGAGAGGGATGCTGTTTTCCAATGCAGTATTTTAAACTGTTCTTAAAACGTGGCGCTTCAGTGTGGAAGAGAGACTGTAAGTCAGTTTATAACCTACTTTCTTTCTTTGGGCTTTTCTTTGGGGTACGAGCCAAGTGAGTTAAAAAAAAATAAATAAGTGGCTGCCTCTTGAATGAGCCTCATTCCAATTAACTTCACTCATGCTTCAGAAGATATTTAAAAACTGAGATATATTCCCTAAAAAAGGAACTGTTTAGGCTAAGCAATCATGGTGGGAGAGTAGGATAACCTTCTAAAGCCTTAATCGTGGGCTCTTCTAAAAGTGTCTGACAAGGGGTTCTCATTGACCTGTGCTGCTTTTAAACCGTGGTGAGGTATAGGACTCTCCGAGCTGTAGAGTCAACGCCGCAAATTCTGAGGTATAAAACACTTCTCAGTTTTCAGTAAGTAAGTTATAGCTGATTAAAATAAGTCACTATTCCAGTTTCAGTCAGATCTCTATAAATATTCTGGGTGTCTTAGCCTCTCGTTTAAAACGTTTTCTCCTGGGATGAGGAGGTATAAATGTGTTCTTTGTTTGCAGCCAGGAAAATTAAAGGATCACAACATTCAAAACTGTACATGTCGGATCTTCTGAAAAACTGTTTCTTAAAGAATGTGTACTGTATCTAAAAGTGCAAATACCTTTGTTAAGGTGGTTTGTTTTCCATTCTATTAGCTTGAAGACTTTTATTATGAGTACATTAAAACTTGGGAGGAGGGGGTAGAAGGCTACAATCTTTATCTTTGGATGATCCATTAGCTGTTATAGCCTGCCTCTTATTTATTTTTGTAAACACATGTGTGAATGTAAACATTTTACCCAGAACGGCCTTGCAAATGTTCCTGCATTAACATATATTGTCATGGAGAGTAATTTTCATTTAACTGTAATTTGCTTTATATTTTCCTCCCTGGTTGCCATAGAAATGCAGTCCGATGTGGCAGTGACTACTCACAGGAGCTAGGTTATGTATTGCCTTTATAATGGACCTCTGTTAATCATGCTGCGGTTTTCACTGAAGGAACCATGATTATTTGCAGGAGGCACTTTATTTGTATAAACTGTAAGATGCCTGTGGTACCTCAGCTTAATATTCAGAGTTATCAAGGGTGCTTTTCTGTTCTGCAGAAGTTTTGTCGTAAGAACCATGTATTATGGTGATTGTGGAATTGATACATACTTACTTAAATTTAATGCCAGTCAGACTTCATTTCCAATTTTCATTTCATTTGCTGTAATATCCTAACTAGTTGCACTC
>NW_009610019.1:10949-20552 GCF_000690535.1 Cariama cristata
GTTTAAAATCTTAAATATTTGAAACACAGCAACGAAACATTTGGTATCCTTATCTGTGCATAAAAAGTTGACTTGCTTGCCATAATAATGTGTCTGTGTCTTTACGGTGCTTGTTGCAGCCGGGCAAACACCTTCTCCTCCACCCCAAGCCTGGCATCTAACAACAGTGAGCTTTGTCTAACAGGGTGATACCAAAGCACTTAGTCATCCTGGTAAAAAAAAAAAAAAGTTTCCTTTTGGCTAAGAGCAGGTAGAAAGGGGGTGAAGATGGATTTTAGTTGCATTTGTTGCCTGCCTGTGGATTTTGGGTCTATTTTGCACCTCTCGTTTTTGGCCGCCTTGTCCATGTCTGCCTCATGCCACGGCCGCTGCTCTTCTGATTTACTGCCACTTGTGAACCCCCAGGCTTAGCAAATGCAGATGTGAGCGTTATATATGTCTGCTGCGGCTGGTGGTAGGAAGCTGATTTTACAGCTGAGGATAGTGGGGCCATGCCAAGGCAGAGGTGATGTAGGGCTTTAGGTACTACCCCTGCGTACCAGCCGTAGCGTGGTGGGGGACTTTGCCCTTGTCTGAAGGGGGCTGGGGGCTGTGGTGGGTCTTGTGAGCACAGAGAAGTGAGTGCTTTTTCTTGTACTTTACCCTTGAAGTCACAGTAAACGGGATCTCCAGGAGTATCTGTGCTACAATGCCTGACATTTTAGGATGGCACTGAGAAGACGGAAGGATGCTGATCTCTGCCTTTGTCCATGGCTTGTTGAAACCGAGATGAGAGTCATGGTGGCAACACTGAATTTGGCGATTAGCAAAGGATTCATTTTTCCTTGACGGGATGAGCTGAAGGAGAGAAAACCAGCCCCATGGGATTCTCTTTTGTCCGTGTACTTTCATGGCAGAAACCTTAAATTGTAACTTAGAGAAGTGAATCTCGCTTGCCTCCCGGATCAGACTCTTTAAAATGAATCTTAAAGAGAATTTGTGTGTTGGCCCTTCCTTTCCTGCTCTTCGCGGTTAGACGCCCATTGTCGGTTACCTAAGTCCGGATTACTCCAGCACGTGGATGCTTTCAGATGCATATGGTCTCACAGTTATTTCCTGGTACTTTGCAGAAGGAATTGAGTAACATTCTGTTCTGTAATGCAGTATTAAGAAACCGAGCATTTTTTTCTGTAATGACATATAAACAAGTAGTGATAACGTCCTATTTAAAGCATTTGGAGGAGGTAGGGCTGAATCAAGCTGTATTTTTCTTATACCTACACACCATATTTTAGTAGAGTTTTGCTTGCCTTCCATGAAAGCTGTGAGCTGTTATAAATGAACTGATTTTTGAGGTGTATAAGCACAGTGCAGTGTGTGCACTGTGGGTATGGAGTAGCCTTGTTAATAGATGTTACCCACCTCTGTTCCCCTTTGCCTGTTTCTGTGTCATAGTGGAAGGCCGATCTAATTTTATTAAAAGTCTGGAAAATGGCTTGGCTGTAGTCAGGACTTTTGGGTCTCATGTAGACTTTTTGCATTTTTCCTCTTTTTTTTTTTCTACCTGTTGTCACATAATACTCAGAATTGACCGTTCGTTTGTGTTCTCAGGGACACGTTTGGGATACCCAAATGCACCTCTTCAAAGGGGGTAGGTAATGCGTTCTGACAGTGCCAGCCTCTCTAAGCTGTCAACAGGACCACCAGACTTGCTGGCAATTTGTGAAATGGTGAACTCTTACTTTCTGTAATTGATACGTTTATCTGAATTTTATTCCATTTTTGCCTAACTGAAAATCAGGCATTTTATTTGAGAGTGAAGTATCAAAATATGTAATAGCGTAAGAAAATACTAGGAAACGATTTTTTGAGCTGGTGTTGGGTTGATGTTTCCAATATCATAGGAACAGCCTCATGGGTGTATGGTGGCTGTTTAGCCCGTGGTTCAAGTTCAGGGGATGTCATTGCGTTGATAGAGCGTAGCTGGGCAGTCTAGTTAACTTGTTGGAACCAACCAGCCGACGAGCAAACCCACATGACCCATCGTCTGTATATAAATGGGTGCGTGTGATGGCTCGCTTGGAGACAGCTTATGTTTTTTGACTTCTTCCCAGGTCTGAGGTGGCTATCTCAGCAAGCCTTTGAGGTGATTTTTTTTTCCCAAGGTGCGGCCCTGGCTGCTTGATGACTTGCGGTGTGAACGCAGGTGTAGGTATAAACTAATGCTTGTGGTGACTAAGTTACCTTTGTGGACTCATTGAATAGACTCCTTCACCTGATAATTGGGTTAAACATTCATTCATTAGCATGAGAAGAGCAGAGTGGCTTTGGTGGCAGAGAGAGCATTTGACTCTTTCTGAAGCTTCACTTTGAGAAAGTTCACTTACTTTCACTTAGGTTTGGTCTGACAGCTAGGATGCAACCTTATCAGAAGTCATGAAAAGGTGTTAATTGCAGATAAAACACCGTAAAGCCAAACTGTTGTTCTCCTCCCTCCTTTTCTTGGGCGCTTGGGTTGATTTTGAGCCACTTTGCATCCCTCGAAGACAGAGTTGTATTTAGCTCCGTTAATTGTGTTAGAGATCTGGAAGGGAAGAGTGCTTTTGAACGCAGCCCGGACACGGTGCTGTTACCAAGACAATGGGGCAAATCAGGATAAGATGTGGGGCGGTGGAGAGTTCGGAGGAGCTGCCTTGTGTGCAGTGGTGGACAGAGGGATTTCTTCAGGGACTGGGTGAATTGTTTCCTCCTGCTCTGAGCAGCCCCTTAATGAGCAGCCCTCTCCGGGGTGCGGAGAGATTAACCTCCCGTGGCTGACTTCAACCTGGGAGACTGCCACCCTATTGCTGCCTTCAGATGTTTGTGTCTAAAAATACTTTTGTGCTGCTGCACAAGGGACTCGAAGCAAGTTGCTCTTTTTTTCTTTAAGGAGACTTGTGTTACTGGATGAGCTGCTGTGTAAATCGTAGTTTTGCTGTGCAGTGTTACCATTTTTTTTTCTTCCAACAGAAAAATGTGGTGGAAATAATTGTTCTGGTTGGAATTCCCTGTCTGACAACAATAGCAGAAATAGGGTGGGGTTGTTCGAAAATGTTTAGTGATGAAAACTTTTGGAAGAGCAAGCTCTCCCAAGCTGCCCAGCCTTCACCACGTGCCTCCTCTTTACTGCTCCGTCTCCTGCAGAACCGGCAGCGTTCTTGCAACTGGCTCTTTGAGTAGTTTTGACCACTTCTGCCTCTTCTGAGCACAACTGTTTAAGGATGCTTGGTCTGTATCGGATCTCATTTGCTCTGCTACATTCTCTCATTCAGCTGGGTTCATTTGGTTGTAATTTAGCACTTCTTTTTCTTTGGATGAGGAAGAATGAAAGCCTACCAGGCTAGCACCTATAAGCAGTACTTTGAGTTATTGCTACCTCTGTGTGTAATGATTCATCCTGGAGGCAGACTGCTTGCTGTCCTCAATACCTCATTGTAGCTCCAGACAAATTCAGATGTTGTGCTTCAGCATTTCTGGCTGACGCAGTCTCAGCGGTGATGCTTCTGTTTATTGTAAGGCTTTGTTTCTGGGTAACTTTGGAGAATGTTTTATGGTAGCAGTAGCGCAAGGGCTAGTTTAGACATAGCGCCGATAGCTGTAGGTGAGTTTACAACTTGGTAGCTGATATTCTTGCAGCGAGTTACAACTTGAATTCTTGCTGTTTGTGCCACTGGGGAAGCTGCAGCGGGACGTTGGAGGTCTGGGATGTAAAATGACGTGCAGCAAACATTGTGTAAGTATGTGTAGCTTTGGTCTCAGCACTTACTGTTTTCTCTGTGTTCCTGAGAGAGAGGCAGTTTTTACCTCTCGAGCCATTTAAGATTCAGGGTGTATTTTCCTCCTTTCGTCTTTAGCCTACCTTGGCTGGTTTTGATACAGGAGCTCACCTGCTGCATCTACCTAGACCTTTACCTGCCATGCCTGCCCGCGTTTTCCCAAGCCCTGCTGCTGGTCAGCAATAGGGCTCGGTCACAAGCCGCCTGGACAACCTAAACCGTTTGTGAGGAACCTTCCTTTAAAATATGGATGGCATGAGAGGGACTCGGGCTTAAAATTAGAAACTGTTTATGATGCACAGTTGTAGTTGTTTACCTTGAACCATAATTATCTTATTTCCTGAGTTAAAAAAACGTCACGTCAGCTGGCTGAAGGAAGATTTGATGACAAAGGAATTGTTTTTAGCCACCAGCAGAGCAAAGAACGCTTCAAATGTGTGTCTAAATATGATTTTATAACCTTAAAGTATAGCACACTCAGGATTTTAAATTGGCTCTGGAAGTCGTGTGGGCTTATGGGTAGGCCATTTGGCCGGGGATCAAGGGACTGGGTTTAATCCTAACTCTCTGTCCTTTTGTCCTCTGAGCGTTTTCCTTGCCACCCTCTGTGCTGTTTATTTGGACGGCGATGTGTTTGAAGGAAGGAATATGCCCTTTCACTAGGTGTTTGTGGATTTTCTCGGGGTGTGGTTTCACAGAGCCGGTTCACCGCTGCTGCTCCCCCAGCCTCCCTTCCCGGGGCGCCCGAGCCAGTTCAGCCCCTTCTGAGATGGGAGACCAGCAGGCAGAGGAAGATGAGTAGGTTTTCTGCCGCGCTGGCAGGTTAAGCTGATTTACGGACAAGCTCCAGAAGTGGCCCGAGGGAGAAGCAGGCGACCTGACAGCTGAGCAGGGGCGGAGATCTCCTTGCTTGGCTGTGTGACCTGTAACTTCACCCGCAGCCCTCCAGCCCCTCCCGAGGAGCTGGGGTACCACTACCGAACACAGACAGACGTTTGACTTCCTTATTCTATTATTTAGTGATGCTCTCCGGTGAGTCTTTGTGGTTGAGGTGGCCTGTGCCCTCCTCTCGCATTTTCCAGACCTGCCGTCTGTAGCGAAGCGAGAGCGCGGCAGCCTGCTGCTTCATCTCCGTTACCTCGTGCTGCCAGGACGTTCGTTTTCCGGAGAATGGCAAATGGGAGGGGAGCAACTTCTTTAATGATGGCAATTGCTACTTAAACCTCTTCAGGGCTTATAATAGAAGGGGAAAAAATAATAATCAGTGGAAGCTGTAAGTGCTTTCAATTTATGTGGTTATTTTTAAGGAATCTTTTTATTCTGACCTTAGCTTGCCAGGCCCTAGACAATAGGGGAGAGATGCCATGTGTAAATCAAGGAGTTGCTTCCTTTGCCGTTTCTCCTTGCCGTGTAATTTGAGGTGATTGTAAGGCACTCGTCATAACTCTGGAAACTGAAGACTTGAGCACATTTTAACAATGGCATTTTTCGCATCGCTTCCTGGGGACCTCCTGGGTCATCGAGCCAGGGCTGCTGCTATGGCAGGTAACGGTGTCGTCTAGTCCTTGTAGTGGCCGTACCTATCTGGGTGTGAGCCTTTGAGTGAGACCCACATGTTCTTAAGAAAAGCAACCCCTATCTGAGCTGTTGAAGTGTCTGGTTGTAATGTTTGTGTGACTATACGGTATTTTCTTGGCTGAGGATGTTGTATACCGCTGCTTGGAGCGGGTGATCCTACACTCCTCGAATAAGCTTGCTCGGTTTTTTTTCCTCTTTGAGAGAGACTATATGTACTTGAAGGCTGAATGGTGACTTCCTTGACTCCTCCTTGGCTAATTAGTGTGTTTTAAAATGGGATGCTTGCATCCTTTTCACAAATCAGCTTTCAGAAAGGAAAGGAAATAGTTTAGTTATTAATAGTAACCTGTATCCAATTTGCCACTGAATTGCACGGTTGCAAATATCTGAGACTGTAAAGGTGACAAATGTGTCTGTCTGTCACTCTTTTTTTTTTTTTTTTTTTTTTATTCCCTTCCGGAGAATGGTCTGTATTTTCTCAATGTGTTAAAATTGAGCAGGGAGTAAGAAATTGCGGACTCAATATTTTTAAATAAAGTGGTGCTCTTCCTAGCCTAGTAGCACGTTAACCCTCCTTCCTTCCCTTGGAAGAACTTACAAAGGGAATTTGAGTGGAACGGATGAGTAAAGGGCTCTTAGTGAAGTCGTAGGGAAGGCATTAAGTCTGATGATGGGAAGTATGTCTTTGTCCCGCTTCAGGCTTGTATTTAGGAGGAATGAAAAAGGAGAAGGTACCTGAAATATGACAGTAGCTGTGATCTAATTTTAAATTACTGGTTTAATTCCAGAGAACATGCTTCTTGTCTTCCTTGGGTTGTTGAAGGCCAGCATCTTGGAGCTTAATTAGGACAAGCTGAAGCTTCAAGATTTTTTTAGCTTGGCTTCATTATGTTCAGTGTGGTGGGGTTTTCTGAGCTCTCAAAGATGGGCAGTACTTTCGTCTGTCTTCGAAATTCACCTTTGACTGTCCCTTTTGATGGTGTATCAGTATATGCTTTATCATGCATCTTTTAGATCTCAAATGGTAGAAATTCCCCAAGGTCACCAGGGGTTATTTTTGGGTTTAAGTGCAGGCAGTAAGTTTCTAGGACGACTATGACAAATGTAAGCTAAAAAACTGGCAGCTCAATTTGTTTGCCAGATGAATCTGTTGCGATTCTTTTATAGGTACCTGTGGACAGGAATTGAGTCATCTTCTGGCTGTTTTCTGTGAAAAACTTAAACTCTGTAGCTTTTGAATATACCCCTAAGTTTTCTAGTACTTGATTAATTTCTTTTAGTTTTCCCATAAACCTTTCTAATTGTCAACATCTGGGAATATTACTGCTCATGCTGTTGACTCCAGTAGTGCGAGTTTTCCTTTAGTACTTCTTGTTTGTGTGCCCAAGAAGAGCGTTTGTTGTCTTTGCTTCCTACCTTTTACTTGCACTGACTGTCTGTTGGTTTCTGTGTTGACCTCAATGTTTTTTCCTGGATAATGCTTTCTAAAATATTTGATTTTCAGCTATGTTATGCCCTTCACTTGACATGTCTACATGTATGCTGCTGTACTTAAGCTTTAAAAACAGTGCTATTCATACTGTCTTTGTATTGTCTGACTACTTTTCAAATGGGGCTCAGCAAATGTTTAGGATACAGAGGTTACAATTTCTTCTCATTTTCATGTGAACTAAAAATAATCATGGAACAGTTCTGCTTTGAATATCCACACCATTGCGCATCCTGTGTCTCTTCCAAATGGCTTAGGAATTAACGGCTTGCTATACGCTAAAATAAACAGCTTGAGGGTTCTGTACATCTTGATGGTGAATTTTATGGCTGGATAGCTAACCCGTTCAGGTTGTTTTAAAGTAGGTACGATACCGTTGTTCTGTGCCGATGGTTTTCTTGGAAGCACGTTCTGACGGGCTTAACGTGTATATTTGTTTTTGGTGTGTACTGGTAATGATGATGTGTTCTTCCAAAACAACACAGTGGATCTTTATTTTGCACGTGCAGATCATTTAATAGAGAAATGAGCCTGATTATGCATCTTTTTGGAAGAGGTTCAGCCGGGCTGGAAAGACCCAGCAGTCTTATGTAATTGCATTTCATATTGTAGCTCTAAAAAAAATAACGGTGAGGGTCTGGAGGACTATTTGGAAGCATTGGGGCTGACAAACAAGGATGCCTCTAGCTCCCTAGGCTACTGAAGTGACAGTGGATAACCATTTTTGGGTGCCTAACCATTTTCTTTCTTCCATCCATGATAGAGATGGCCACTTGATGTAAGTTAATGCTCTTATAAGACAAGTGTTGCTCGTATAGTTAAGGCTTGTTTATCCACTGGCTGATAAAAGTGCATAATCTTGAAGGTATTTAATGTTTTTTAAAACTGGGGGAGGTTTTTTTTAACTTACACAGACTAAATCATAGCGTGGAAAACAGCATGTCCTCTAGACCGGCAGACCGAGTCTTGTCTCTGCTTGCTAGTACAGAAGGGCAAGCTGTAGCCTTGAACTTCAGTCCAAGGTTGGTTAAGGAAATTGCAGAAGCTGTATTTTGACTTAATACTTTCCAGTCATCAGAGAAGCCACAAAAGGGTGGTAAGGGTGAGGGAGGAGAGATGAGGGAACATGCTTGTGTATTTCCAGAACTCTTAATTGTGCGCACAGAATTGAAAAATATGGTTCAGTGGAAACTGTTCAGGCTTGCTTCGCTCTTCTGCCACATCATGCCAAGAAAAAACGAGTTACTTCAGTGATTTGAGCTTTCAGGTTGTGCTGGGAACTGGGACTCTTCTGACAGCCCTGGTTTTTTTACCTACCTGAAGTACCTTTCAGGCGGCTTTCACGGATCTTTTCGGGAGAAATGATAGGTAATTTTAGAGGTTAGCAATTTCGAGATATTCTTGAGGCTAGAGAACTTTAAATGTCTGATACGAAGAAACCAGGTAACCGATAAGGTTGGCATGTCCAGTATTTCAGAATTTATTGCTCAGCTGCCTCTTGTGTGTTTGCAAGGGTTAAACTCAGTGAAATGTTAGGCTCCTGCTGATAATTAGATTTTTATTTTCATGCAATTCAAACATAGACAGTATAAAAATGTTTTAACTACTTTTTTTGACCTACTGAAATGAACTACAGAATTTTTATTTGAACTTCTCAAGTCTCATTTCTATAAAAGGAGACGCAGAAACCTACCGTACACAAGCACCGTTTCCCATTCTCCTTGCAAGCCTGATGTTCAGAGTATTTGTAAAGTAGACAACAACGGTGTGCAGGAATTCCTCAGGGTCAGCCAAGAGTATTGGTGATGGAAGCAGAGTCCGATTGTTGTGTCAGTGTGTAAATACTGTAACTAGTGTCACTTTATGAATTGGAAAAAGCAGAAAACTGAGGAGTACCTGAAACACATCGAAACTAGTCATTTAACATCGTAGATCCTGGATTCTTTTCATTCTCTGGAGGTCTCTGAACAGCTTAGTCATTCCTGAATTTAGACTACTGTTAACCCTGGTTTCTTGGGGACTGTGTTGTCTGTGTCAGACTATCAGTTAAAGCACTCGAAGGACAACTTGGTTCCACAGGAATCACATCTTTCCCTTCCTATGTGCTTCTTTCGGTGGGATAAATTGAGCCTTAAACTCTTCAGCCCACATGTAACTATCTTGATCTGTGTGTTTGAGGACGGTATCAGGTTATTTTGTGTTTTTATCAAGTGGCAAAGATGACAGAACCTTTAAAAAAAATGTAGATCTCAGCATATGTATTATCTGCAGGGCAAAATAAAGGCACTTTGAGACCAAGAATGTATTACCTGCTTAGTTTCTGAAAGCTATCAAACTAAATTTTACTTGATGCTACAATGTTGTCACAGTCAAACATACTGAAAGGTTGCTTGGTTGTTTTGGGTTTTTTTAAGCACTAGTGGAGTTCTCTCTGCACTTTGGTTTTTTACTTTGGTAATTGGTACTCCATGAGCATAGTTGGCTATCGTCACTGCTGCGGAAAAATTTGCTTCTTTGTAAATTCTAGTGAAAGGCAATTCCTGTAGCTCACGCCACTACTGGAAATTTCTTCTTAAAGTGTCGGGGCAGCTGCACTCGTGAGCGGTGTGACTGGTCCCACTGGGCAGAGCAGTTTGCTCAGCGTGCGTGTATTTGGTCTGTGAGCTGCTGATAGGAGGCAGGGCATTTCAGTTAAAGGCATGTTATTCATCTCTAGTTTCTGCATATTTCTTGGAAACAACT
>NW_009610019.1:20570-34932 GCF_000690535.1 Cariama cristata
AGTGCAACACCTCTCCTTTTTCCTCCTCTTTCTAAATAGTCCCGAGCTCCGCAGAGCGGTCTGGGTGTGCTTGTCTCGGCTCTTGAGTGAAATTACCCGCGATCTGATGATCTCTATCAGCCGTGTGTGGTGGCAGTAATTTCTGCACTGTTTCTGTATGTGTGGCACTTTGATTTCTTCCCTGAACTCCAGCACTTGTCGTTTGGTTTCCTAACCGACTTGGGTGCGGTACCCAGGCGGGAATAGAATCCCTGTTGTTGCAGAAGGTACCTACAAATACTCCTGGAAGATGGAAGACAGGTAGTTGATAGTAAGTACGTGGGGTTTGTAGGGCTGTCTGCTTATGGATTCTCCGCCCCCCCTCTATTTTCTCAGATTCTTAAATTGTAATGAGATTTCACAATTTCTCAGAAGAAGTATTTTTCACCATTTCAGCAGGGTCAAAGATCAGTGCTTGTGTGTAAAGCTGTGCAGGCAGCCTGGCCGAGTTGTTCTGAGCATGCCGGTGGAGTGCGTTGGAAAACGTTCCTAGATTTTCCTCTCCCTCCAGGTTTGTTGTACGCATCCCTCCTCGAGTTCTGTATCTGAGGTCATGGAGCTTATGTGAAAGCGTAAGCTCATTGGTGTCCTGTGTGTTCCCCAGTGTGTATTTTTACTGAAGCCCTCAGAGAGCTACCTCATTGAAATTCTGTCTCTTCCTGAAATTATTTTGAGGGAAGCAGATGAGTGCTGTGGAAAAAGGCTGTCCTACTCCCTGGGGATTGTTTTCCATTCAGAAGTCGGTCTAAACCAGAATCTAAATCTCATATTGATATCCTGTTACGCTTCTTAGTTCTGGATCACCATAAAATCTGAATTGATGCAAGCCTGTCTTTAAACTGAAATACAACTTTTTGCTTCAAAGAAGCATCAATAAGAAAAAATGTACTTGCTTGTGGGGAGGTTGGCCTCTTGATTGCTTGCAGGGAGGCTTCAGCAGCCGGCTTCATTCCTACTCCCTGTGCAGCTGAGATTTAAGTAGAACCCCTTCTGCATTCAGTCGATCAAAATTAGAAATACCTAGATATATCAAACTGTTGAATCTGGAACGTTTTTCAGACAGACCCTTCTGAGTGTCTCTGCATCTGTACAGAACCAGTCTGGTTTTATTCTTTTATGGCTGACCTCAGTCTATGAAGCCACCTCCTCCCTCGCTACTGGAACCAGTTGGTGTTCCCCTGCCAGGTCCCAGCTGCCTGCCCGAGCCGCTTTGATGTAAATAGTCTATAGTTAATGCAAGTGTACTGTTTTGTTCAGGTCACACCTAGTGATTGTAAAGCATTTTCTGTCTTTGAATAGCGATTTCTGTAAAGTTACCAGATACCCTTTTATTAAAGAAGTTTGAATTACTTAATTCCCAATTTTTTTCCATGAGCACTGGGAAAAGTTGCACCGTGTGCTCTGAATCTGAAGTTTACTGATCTGTCTGGGAGTGCAGCAAGAGGAATCAATAACTAATCAGTGAGGAACTGCTGAGGACTATGTGTTAAAGAGCAGAAGTTGGTGGGAGAACTTAGAGCTTGAAGCACTTACATATTTTTTTTTTATGGACCTGTCTGCTTACCTAGAGTTTCCAAATTACTTCATGTTAATATAAAACAAAGCATCACTGGTCTTGAAAGACTGAGCCTGTTTTAAACCAGAATCTGGTCACCTTGAACACTTAGTTATTTGGTGTTTATACTACCATTTCAACGCAGAGGAGGACTGAATGTCTGCCATTTTACATTGCAAAATGATTTCTGTATAGCTGGGGTTAGCTTGGCACGCATCGGAGCGTTGTCCAACGGCTGGCATTGTGAGTTCACGGAAGGGAAAACAGGGTAATAACGTTCGTTTGTGAAGTGATACATTTTTCATCAGACTAAAGCCAAGAAAATTGGATGGATAAATGTGCCTAACGTTATTGGCTATAATTTAGGCTTTTGGAAGTGACGTTAGTTTTAAATTGAAATGTTGGATTCTGCACGGCAGGAACGTTGTGCGAGTGAGCCGAATACATATAGCTGGTCGGGCTTCTCCCATGGTCTGTGTGGGGCATCTTCCGCTGAAGTGTTCGCTCTACTTTGTAAGTGATTTGATAACCGTTTCATAAAAAATGGTGCACTGTTCGTTGTGAAAGTGACTTGGCTCATATGTGGTCACCATTTCAGTGTTGCAATACTTAAGGTATATGGTATATGTGAGCTAAGTAATGAATAACATTGCTATACATAGGCCAGGAAGCAGATCTAAAGAGATCTTCAAAGTTGCGTATCAGTATGTCATGGGACAGGATTTCTGTAGACTTTTCTGATAATTTTGTTCGCAATTGATGACAGTCACTACTGTCAGCAAGTAGCACTACTGATTTTCCAGATAATGTAGTTGGAAGTTGAGTTTTTTTTTTTCCCCCCAGGTTATCTTTTATTGCTGTTTAAGTGGATAGCTCCAATTAGAGTTGTGACTTCTATTATGGAGGAGAAGAGTATAAAAGGAGTGGGGGAATTGTGCTGGAAAAGATGCTGTGCCAGTATTGTCATCCTGCTCCGTAGGACTGCAGTTCCCCATCAGGGGATCCTTCAGTGCCCCTGGAAAAAACCATGAGGTAGCCATAGGTCTTTAACTCCTTTCCTCTTTTTGAAAGAAAAATGTCAGAAAACTGTCATTTGTTTCCTTTTTCCTTGTCTGGAACAGTTTATCTGCTGCAGGGTTTCCTTTCTTTGAGTCAGGACCATGCACCTTTACGTGTTCCTTTGGGTTTTTTGGTTTTATTTTGGCCTGCTCCTTTTCCCTGTGGCTCCTAAGGCTTTCCTTAGCGTAGTTGGTAGCAGCTCTACCCTGGGTGCAGCTGTGTTGCTCATCTGGACATCTTCCCTTCGACTTTTCGTCGGGGAGTGGAAGCTTCTCAAAACAAACCAGGCTTTCCCAGGGTTCCCAATGCCCTCCACCGTGTATCCGTCCCGATTAGCCTCGGGGTCTCTCCCGGATGATTCTTTAAAGACCGTCCCAACAGAAGGCCGGTGTCCAAATCCAGCTACCTCAGAGAAGTCGTTTGTAAGGTGATGGGCAGCGATAAAGTATAAAATTGAACTGCATGTCACGAGCTCTGCGTAGGCCAGTCCTGTTGGCTGCTAAATTGTGAAGAGATCATAGGAAACTCAATCTGTTGCTGTTTAAAGAAGCATTGCGCTCTGGAGCACGGTACAGGGGAGCTGAGCCTTGAAGTTGTGCAGGCGGAATTTGGGAGAATAATAATAGGTTAAAACAAGGCTTAAAAAGTTGTGGTTGGCTGCCCCAAAGGAGCCCCAAAGGTAAAGGCATCAGTGGGAGAGGTTTTAGAAAAAGAACACAAGAGGCAGAGTGTGATGAGGAGGAGGACCAGTGTGTGAAGGTCCTCGGAGTTAAGGTGGTCTTTGTGAGTTGGGGAATCTTTAGCACTTCATAAAGGGCAATTGTAAATGGAGCAAGCAAAGAGAAGTGGTAGTTAGTTTTGCCAAAAAGAACACATTTTGTACTTTGTAGTTGCCCACATGTAACTTTATATGCATGAGTTTTTGAGTATAAAACTGGTTTTTAGAACGTCTTCTCTTAGAAGAAAAGGTAATTTGGAAGAAATCCAAATTTTCCATTGTCGACTGGAAGAGGGGTTGGTCACTGTGTCCCTCGGTGGGGTTTACAGAGTCTAGAGATCAGATGGGACGTGGGATTTTGAGTGGGGAATTTGGCAGGGAGAGCAGTAAGTGGAGGGGGCAGTTAACCCCTTCAGCTGTCCGCGCAGACCCGCGTGCCGTCGGTGGGACGGGGAAGGCCCACTGCCGGCGCTTCGGGTCGCTGCTGCTTGCCTGGCACAGCTGAGTTTTGGCCCTTGCAGCCTGCAACTGTTTGATCAGCCTGTTTCTTTTCACAAAGTTCCCTCATTGAGCCGCTTCTCTGTGGGAGCGTAGCAAAGGCTCAGGTGTTGCTGTGATGCATCTAATGCACATTTTGAAGAAATTCTGCTTAGTTTTTGCTTAGAGCATATGTTGACTCTTTCCATATTTACAGGTGCCTTACAGCTAGAAGTAAGAACGTGGTAATGCTGAGCAGGTATCTGGAGGTGGTTGAGATCATCATGGGCGTAAAAAATCTGGAATAAGACAGTGTTTTACACGTGGCTCTGCCCAAGCTCTCTGGTCTCCCACACTGCAAACCCTCAGACATGCTTATTTGTAGGTCAGGCTTGCCCTTGCTCGTATGACTTGGACGGACTCCTACCGAGCTGTGCTGACCGAAACTTGTCCCCTCTGTAGTTGGGGAGCTGGCAGATCACCTGAAAAGCAATAGTGACTTCTGTGGAGATCGCATTTGGAACAGACTAATTTGCTCTGGCTGGGAGAGAAGTTTGTTTCTGAGCAAACGTGCTCGTCGGGCATGCAGGCAGAGCTGGGTGACTCAGGAGATAGGCCGGGTTTAGCTGGGCAGCCCTGAGGCTTGCCAGGCAAGTCGGGTTTGTGCCTGTGCTGATGTGACAGTCGCCCGAGACTGCGAACACGGCACGGCTGAGCGTACCTCTCGTGAGAAGTGGTGAAGAGTTCAGGTACTGGGTTTTGGGCTCGGCGTCGTCTGCCAACCCTTTCATGTGCCAGTTCAGTCGCCCAGTTAATGAATGTAATTCCCCTTTGCCTTGGGTGCTGAGAGCTCCTGCTGGTTCCTGCCTGGCGTTGGAAATTTCGCTTTGGGAATTTGTAGCTGGAGAAATATCCTTGAAAGGTTCAGCAAGAGCTGTTTCAAAAATAAAGTTAGAGGTTCGGAATAGATTAACTGCTATTCAGAGCAAAGATCCAAAGGTGTGCTTAAAAAGAAAGCGCTTACGTCAGGGGTAATTCCACAGAAGTTGTTGAAGAAAGTGAATTACCGGCACAGGGCACCTGGTCGCACGCCGTGGGCAGTTGACTCGTTCCCTGCCTAGTCTGGTGGTTCAAGAGTTGCTCACAGTTGGGGGGTGACAGACCTTTTTAGTAAATAAAATGACTGTAAAAACCATACAGATCGTTTCGGCAACCTTGAGACAAGTAAATTTTTTTTTAAGCTATTATCAGAAAGTTATGGAACTTGGTTGATGCTCTGCTGAGCTTTCCACAATTTCTTTTATTCTTCTGTTTGTGCAGACTTGTTATCAGAAAGCTTATTTCTGGGTTAGGCAAGGATTTGTATTTAGTAGCCTTTGTGCACTCAAATATAGCATGCTTGTTGTGAATAAAATTAAATTTTGTGTTTTCATTTTCTAATGAACCAATTCCTGTGTTTTTCAGATTACACAGTGGTTTTGGGACACACCTCTGTTGGATTTTAATATATGTCCTGCTAACAACAGCTTTCAACTATGGAATCGGTAAATATTTACCTTGCTTCTGTTCAGATTTTCTCTTTTATTACCTAACAAGTGCTTGTGTCATGGTGATGTGCGTGTTGGTGTTTTGTTTTGTTTTTTAAATTTATTTTCTGAAATTTGAAGGTAAAAATTGCAGACTTCCATGGACTAACTTAAAGGTACTAACCAAGGCTACTTCAGGAAATGTCTTTAGTTCTACGATGCCCTTTCACTTTCATAGAATCTCAAACGTAGCAAGTTTTTCCCTGACTTGAGTGAAAGCAAAAGTTAACTTTCCTGTGGGGGCAGTTCCAGCACTGGTCTGTCCAGCAGACCGTGTAGCTTGTTGGTGCAGTGGACTGCTGAGTATTAAATATTCTCTTGCCTCTGGTATATCATGATCCTCTTTATTTCTCTTCACTTCCAAAATGTCTTTTTAAAAAAAAAAAGTCTATTAAAAAGTGCCAGTTTCACGATGTTATGTCTCCTTGTGATTAGTATAATTGAAACAGATGGCACCTATGTTTCATTTTGGGCAGAGAAACCTCCCAATATGCTGAGACTACAGTTTGATTCAGTGTTAGAATTCAACTTTTTGGTAGCATTAGCAGATGTAGAAAGAATAGGCTATCTTAGAGTGGAATTTAGTGGGGGGGGCAAAGGAGATTTTTTTTTTGTGTCGGTATTTTGAGAGAGGATGAGGGAGGTCGGTGCTGTCCTCTGGAAAGCGAAATAATGGAGGTGTAGCTGGTAGGAAGGAGTTGGTTCTTGCTGTTCTTTTTCTGCAGTACTGGCAGTTTGGTGTGTTGCTAGCTGTGTAAAAGCTGCTGTTGCTACTCTCCATGGGCTCGGCTTTGCAGCGTGTGTCACGGCAGTGTGACGGAGGGGAAGGTCAGTGGTGCAGAGTGCGAGGTCATCCTCAGCATGCACAGAAACGCTGCGGAGAAGGCTCTCGGTGGATAACCTACGGTGTGTTGCTTCTGCCGTGGGGCTTCGGGTACTTGGCTGACCTCCTGGTTTATGCCGCAAAGGGATTATTTGTGTTGAAGTTGTCATTATGATAAAGGCCGTCATGGAAGGAGAGTTCCTCTGTGTAGAAATACAGGTCTGCTCTATCAGGTGCCTTTGCAAGCTGCTGGGTTTCTTTTGTCCTGGATTTTGAGAGGGGGAAAAAATAAAAATCTTTGTATTGAGTTTGTCCATAATAATTCCAAGGTATTTGGATGGAGACAAGATGTTATTTCAGTTTCCCTTAGTGAATATTAATAGCCGTAGAAGCCTTTCACAGTGAAACAAAACAGAGTAGGCATCAGTAATTCTCCCCTGCTGCAGCTAAGTAATTAAAGTGTATCGAGTGTGAGACCTTTTGCTGTAGTGTGCAGTAACTCTTTCCTTAATGGGTGCTCTGCTCTCCCCTGAAAAACTGAGCTGAATCCTAACATCAATTATAAACCAGGTTGTTTACTACCTATTGTATTTCATGGTTCGGTATTTTCATTCCGAGTTTTGAAGTAAATGGTGTCTCGCTTTTTTGAATGCAAACGGTACTTTAAAAAGCAGGATAGTGTTAATTGCAGTACCTTTCTCTTAAACAAAAGCTTACTAGACATTCAAACTTATTTGCAGAGTATACTTGCCCACTGGTCAAAATGACTTGCTTCCTGACAGATTATAGAGCATCATGGCAGGCTGTAGCTCTCCAGGGCCTTTTGTCTACATCACCTGCTTTTTGGCCACTGATATCTTTTAGGATTATCACTGAGAGCTTAAACTGTGCGCTACATCGCTATGGTAGCTGCCCTTCAGAAAAGTTTGCCACATACGCTGTTCTCCATCTTTAGCCTTTTTCTCTCTGGATGTTTTGTACTGTGTTTATATAAAGCCATGCTATGCTGATTATGGGTCTAGCTGAAACCGTGGATGGAAAAACTTGACAGATGAAGGTTGAGGATGTATGATGTGACAAAACATTCACGCTGTGTAGAAAGAAAGAATTACTGTGAAGTCAGATGTTTCTGTGACTTCTGAAACTTTAAAAAAAAAAAAAAGACTGATTTTGCTTTGTGGGTTTTGTGAGCCCTGGGAGATGATAGTTAAATGACCTTTTACAGTAAAGTAAGTTTTTATGCGCTGCTCTGCAAAGCCAGACTATTGCATTACTTTAAATACCTATTGGTCTGGGGTCTAATAGCTCTGTTCCTGGGATGCTGCAGTATGGAGATCTTGGGGAGAAGATCAGAATCCTCCAGTGTTGGCTGAAAAAAATTTTGGGTAATGTTTTTGGGGTAATCTGGCCTGTTCTGAAACTGTAGAGGGGAATTCGTAGGCTTTGTGCCAGCGAGGAGGCTATGGCATAGATGGTCCCTGCAGTTTATCCCGCAGGTACCGGCTGGTGCCCTGATGAGCAGTTTATGCCGTCCTCTGAGTAGCCCAAGGATTGAACAGAATTAATGCCTGGCCCAAGCTTGGGTAGAAACCTCTCATCCTAAAAAACAGTCATTCTAAAACCAGGTCGTTGTCACCTTTTGTTAACTCCTTATGCTGTGCGTGGTTAAAACCCCGGGGTGCCCTGGTACTGGTGTGCCAGGCTGGCAGAGGGAGGATGTGCCAGCTCCTGTCTTGGCTGGGGAGAAGGTGCTGTGTGGTCAAGGTGCTCCGCTTTTGTCGCTCGTCCGTTCGTCACCGTGAGAATGAGGTTGCCTTTGCTGTAAACCTGCGACTGAAAATGCACTGGGGCACCAAACTGGTTGTTTTGGTTTTTTTTTTTTCTCTCCCTGTCCAAGCAACTTGTTGACGCCAGCGTGTTGCTTGCTGTGAAGGGTGCTGCGTGGGCTCCCCGCTGGAGAGAGCCGGATCGTCAGGGCCAGGCCTGCCTTTGTAGGAAGGTCCTGCAGCGTTTGCTCTATTCTGATGGTGCCGTTCCACATCTCATAGCTCAGCTCATGGAAATAAAGCTTTGGTGCTGGAAAGGGACTCGGAGGGCATCCACTGTGCTGTTGCCTTCGGTCGCAAACCTGACGTGGGGGGTTTGTGTCCCTGGGAGATGGGTTTGTTCCCATCGTGTGTGCCAGTACCGCTGTTTGTGATGGTGTGCTGTTAACCTGATCACCAAGATATTCTACATTTAAATAAAATATAAATATTTAGAGGTTTATGGGGATTGTTTGTGGGATGATCTGCTGACCCAGAAGCGGCTGGGTTGGGGGGGGCGGAGGAGGCTGTGTTGGTGGAGCTGGAGGAGCAGAAAGGCTGCGGCACGTTGTGGGGAGGGAGCAGGGGGCTGTTCCGCTGCAGGAAGTGTTACGAAAGTCTGAGATGTCTCCGTTTCGGTAGATGGCTCCGTCATTGCGAAATGCAGGAGTTGCTACAAACATTGCTACCCTCAGTTCTCTAAGAGACTTGGGCTTTTTTTGTGTGTGTTTTGTTGTTGTTGTTTTTTCCGTGATAGCTTTCCATAGTAATAACAGCAGAGGCCCTATCTAAATGGGTGGAGAGAAAAAAGCAGTTCAGTCGACTGCGTGAGACGTGAGCTTCCCATAGCCCGAACGGCTGCAGCACCGCGATGAGTAGCACAGGTATTGTCTCGCTGAACTGTTTTGGATGGTTTGCTTGGAACAAGCCAGGTTCATCATGGCAGCTTCTTCTTGCTTGTTGACAGCAAGAGACGGCTGCACCACACCGGGATTGTTTTGGGGTTTGGCGGCTTGACTGGTCTGCAGTGCTGGTGCCCAGCGCCGGTGCCCAGTGCCGGAGCCGACAGCTGGCGTGATTCACGATTTCCCGACATGTTCATTAGGGGAAGCAGAGGGGCCAAGGCTTTCTCCGAGCAGCAGAGAGGTTGCAGTGGCTTTTGATGGTGGTTTTGGCACTGGTATTTTACAGAGTTCATAATGAATATGTAGGTGTGAGATTAAAAGAATGAATAAGGTAGTGCTGCTAAACAGAATTGCTTTTCAGAGCTGCAGCCGTGCCTTGTTCTGACCTCCCGAGAAGGATACAATTGTAGAGCTGAGGCCCATAGAGGAAAAGCAATTACAATACATGCTTCCAGGATTGAATTGTCCTCTGAAAGTCAGATGCTGCAATAACGGTAGTGTTGTTTAGGTGGAACGTGACTTTACTTCACTGCTTGGTGTTTTTCTATTAATGGTCTTAAATGTGTTCGCACACAGTTTTCAATTTTTACTACTTTGGGGGAAGTAGAGCTTAGTATTCCACAAGGAAGATCCCTCTTTTAATAGGAGAGTTCTTCTGAGCTTTCTGGCTTTTTTGACGGGTATTTCAATTCTTATCCCTTCCAAATTAGTGAGGCTGGAAGATAACATGGTAGAAGCGCAGTGTACATTTTTTTTTTCTTTAGCGTGTCGGTCCCAGCCGAGCTGAGCAGTGAGGCTTTCGGTGTGGTTCTGGGGTAAGTACGGCAGCGTTGGCTTTTGGGGCGAGAAGCTGACGTGTTATGAAGCAGGGACTGGAGAGGGGAGGGGAAGCCTTGTGCAAGTGGAAATAAGAGTCTTGTGTCACGTTAAAGAAGTGGAACTGTGTGGCTTGTGGCTTTGACTGACTTCTGCTGTGGTCCTCACCCCACCCCTGAAATGGTGGAGCCCTTTCTCTCAGAAAAATTTGGATTTTGGAAGTGCCGTAAAGCAACTGGGTGGCTCTTCAGGTGCAGATTTGCCCGGAGTGTTTCAGACGAGGCGGTTTGGGTTTGCGCTGGTGCGTGGCTCAGCCCGGGAAAGGCTGCAGCCAGGGGGGGTGGGAGATGGGTTAGTGGAGAGCATTTCCCACCCGGAGCTCTTCTCCGGTGTGATGCTTGTACGCTGTCGTACGTGCATGCGTGTGGGGTGGGTTTCCGTGGCCCTTGGGAGCGGCAAACTTTTGTGTTTGTCCCTTTAGTGCTCTGTGATGGGTGGCACTGAAGTTAGGGAATCTAAATTTAATTTTTCAAGCCATATCTTCACCGTAAGCAGTGGTGGCTTTGTTGTGAGCCTAGATTTCTTTGCCGGTCAAACACGGCTTGAGTTTTTGGACACAAAAGCTGAGACCTATGGGAAAGAGCTTTAAAATCTTCCCCCCTGTCCCAGTGAAAAAGCTGGATTCTCAGATGTAACCTCAGTATAAGCATTTGATTTGAGTGTTTGAATTGCTGCTTTTACAGTTCTCTGTATTTTATCAGAATTTGTTAAATTGCCAATGTTATTCACATGCCACTTTTGGCAGATGCCACCTACATGCCCTCAATTTGAACATACCTTTTAGGAGAAGTGTAGGTAGGGAGGCTCCTTTCTTGCATGTCAGATGTTAGAGTGGAGCACTTAGATTAATTCACTTTCACTAACCTTTCCGCTGCTAATAAGCTAACCTGGCCCACGTGCACAATACAGCACCTTTAATGAACAGAGTGAGCTAAGCAGAAACTTCTTTGAAGAATGTCTTGCGTGACTTGTTCTTTGGGTGTGATTCAGATCTGTGTTCACCATGGCACAGAAGGGAGTTCTTGGTAAGAGCAATCCACAACCAAATAGAGCGCTTGTCCTCCTTCCTCTCCTGTTCTGTCTAGAACTGGATAAAGCAGTGGCAATAATTACCTAAGAAGAATGAAAATAGTTGGTTGGGTTTTTTCCCTCCCCGTGACTCTGCTTATTTTTGAGGAATTTTATTCTCTGAAGGGGCTACATTATGACCACAAAAATCCTAATTATAAAAAAAAAAGTATACTTTTGAGTTAGGATTTTGTAGCTTTATATCTGCTAATGTACTCCAACACTTTAAAATCAGAGTTGTGTTTAGGAACAAGTTCATTAAAACAAGCTCGTAACGTAAATGGTGCAGAGGATCATCATTTCCAGTCACTGGCGGAGTTTGTTATTTCATGGGGGAAGATTCCTATGAGACACAGCCCGGGTGATGCATGGGGGTTTCGGGAAGGGAATCTGTTACCGCTTCCATCGTCGTGCAGCAGCGTTCCCGGGCGCGACCTCCTCTGCGCGTAAAAGTGCTTTCAGGTAGGTTCTGGTGTGGGGAGTGAGGTGCGGTGTTGGGAGCGATGGTTTCAGTTACTGATGGGTGTTCTGTGTGGCACCAAAGCGTGTTCTCGAAGGGGGTTGAAGGTACGGTCTCGGTCCGGGGGAAGCGACACTCTGGATGCGAGATGACAGGCTTTGGAGTGGCATGGCAGGGTGACACAAAACATGGCTGAAATCGCTTGTTTTCAGAAGATATCCGTCGTGCTATGATTAAGTGCAGATGATGCGTTTGGCAGCAAGAGGTGTGCAATCTGTTCCTACCCTAAGGAGCCTGCAGACCGAGGGCCTGCGGTAAGACCAGACTCACTGTTGTACTTCTCGAGTGAAGAACGGTTTAGGTCGTTCTTGTTCCCTTACCCTTTGCTCTTTTATAGGAATCGTGTAGATAATTGTGAGCCTGGTGATTCTGACATTCCAACCCTGAGCTCTTTAAGGGGAGGGCAGTAGGTTTTTGTGTTTGGGGGAACGCGTTCCTGTTGCATGAACGCTGAGGGAGATGTGTCAGTGACTTGGGCACCTTTAGTGGGGCTCGCGGTGGGACGGTCGGTGTCCGGCAGGGACAGCCCAGCTGCCTGACACCCCTCAAGGTGGGAGTCCTTGCGCCGTGGTGTCACGTAGCGGAAAACCCGGAATGTGAATTTTATGGAGAGCGGTTTGTCTGAACCACCAAAGTCTCTAATGCTGTAACAGGGCGGTGCAGCTTGTTTCTGTCGTGGGTACACGTAAAGGGGGAAGTGGTTATTCTTACAAGCAAATGCAAAATGGATGGACGTGCTTTATTGATATTCTTTGGAAGGGGGCTTCTGATAAAATCAGGAAATACTTCTGAAAAGTAAATCTTAAATGTCGAGTGGGAAGATGGAGACTAGGCGTTACCATTATTTCCATTCCCTTGGTTAAATTCTCAGCAGAAGAACAGGACAACAGGGGCTGAGATTTGCGTTGATTACTGGCTTAATTAGATGCTTGAGGACTCGGGTGTTCTGACAGTTTTTGCAACGCTGCACGTTATCACCGTTTGATTGTAGTTTGCTGGACTTCTCCAGAAAATCAAAGGTAACTTCGTTGGATTGTATTTATCAAGTTAATGTTTTAATTAGTGCTTTGACCTTGGGTTGAGACTGGACGGGCTAATTGTTTCCAGTTGCTGGAGATGGACAGGAGCTGGGAGAAGGGATTTCTTGGGTGTTTTGCAGAAACTTGCGTCGTGTTGCGGACATTCAGGCGAGCGCAGGGGTGGAGGCAGTCGTCCGTGCTCGCTACGGCAGGGGCTCTCCCCGTGCCTGGGCGTTTTGGGAAACTGGCATGCCTTGCCTTTCCATCCTCAGAAGTGGCTTTGGTTGGGTAGACACAATAGGGAATGCTCTACTTTGGCTCCCAACTGTTTAATTGGCATCGCCTGCCTTCACCACTGCCCGGGCTGATCCCGGGTGCGGGCCAATGGCTGCGGGCAGCCGCGTCGGGGCGTTTTGGGAAGTCACGGCCCCTCGGTGAGGGTCGTGGCAGAGGTGGCAGTGAGGAAAGCCAATTTCTGAAGCCCTGTGGGACTGGCTAAAGCTCTCCGCTTCCCTGTGAGCGGCCATCTCGGCTGTAATGTTTTTGACTCTTGAATTTGGAACAGACTTAGAAGCTCACCTTTGGGGGTGGTAGCTTGTGAAGTTGTCAATACTATTGCCTGTAACCATCTGTTCCTACCACTAAGTAGCTGCAAAAATCAGTAATTCATTCTTTTTTTTTCCTTTTTTTTTTTTTTTTGAGGCGCCTGGGTGTAAATCTTCTCCCTTGTTATTTTTTATGGGCTCCCTCATTATAAAACACAAGCATCTCCACAGTGCTGGAACGGCAGAACGGCATTCTTTCTTTAGTCTTTCATCTAAATTTATTTGAAATTTAAATTCAAATGGTTACCAATATTAGAGGTTACTTTGGAGCCCAATAGCTATTTCTGGTGAAGTCAGCGCGTGGTTCTCCCTTATCAAAGAGGAATGTGCTTGTGTAACTTCACCTTTCTGGGTTAACCACTCCTAAGGGGAAAGGAGATGGTAGGCATGTGTACGCTTTATTTTAGGAAATCGCCACTGTAAATGAATGCTGTGTTTGCTTTTGCAAGTAAAACTTGTCAGGGATTCTTACTTATTTGTGTGGTGTTTTGTTTTTTTTTTTTTCCCTGGTGAATTAATAATCCGGGTAGGCTGGCTTTGGTAGTTGTGATGTGAAGTTGCTGGTGGTGGTAGTTTGGGTGACAGGAGAGGTGGTCTGGGGGCAGCTCCGGTGATTGTCGTCTGGGAGTCACGGGAACACTGGGAATGGCATCGATTGTAGGGCAGACAGACGGACCAACAGCTGCCTCTTGTGCCCTGGTTAGCCGGGGCTGGGGTTTCACTCTCAGATTTCAACTGCAGAGTCAAAATGGATTGACATCAAATAACGATATTAGTGTTTTGGACCGTGAGATCCCGGTTACTGGGGTTGTCTTCAGGGCTGTCACGTGGAGGGTAGCGATGACACTTTTTTAATACAGAAGGACTTTGCAGCCTGAGGCCAGGTGTTCTTCAGAGTTCTTATTCTCTTCCATACTGTGACATTGGAGTTCAGTTTTCCAAATGTTTATTTTGCTGGTTATCTAAACTACAGAGCGTATGCCTCGGGGTTCTGTCGAGGCGATGTCCGGTTTTCCTGGCTTTATACCATCTGCACGCTTGCCACTGGTGTCAAAAGTTGGGTTTTGTCTGATCTGGGGATGTTACTGGGGGTGTTGGTCGACAGCCAGCTGAACATGAGCCAGCAGTGTGCCCAGGTGGCCAAGATGGCCAGCAGCATCCCGGCTTGTATCTGGAATAGCATGGCCAGCAGGACCAGGGCAGGGATCGTCCCCCTGTACTGGGCACTGGTGAGGCCGCACCTCGAGTGCTGTGTCCAGTTCTGGGCCCCTCACCACAAGAAGGACCTTGAGGTGCTGGAGCGAGTC
>NW_009610019.1:35126-38044 GCF_000690535.1 Cariama cristata
AATGGCCTCAAGTTGCGCCAGAGGAGGTTCAGGTTGGATATTAGGAAGAACTTCTTCCCTGTAGGAGTCGTTAGGCACTGGAACGGGCTCCCTAGGGAGGTGATGGACTTGCCATCCCTGGAGATGTTAAAAAGCCGTTAGATGTGGTGCTTTGAGACATGGTTTAGTGGGCATGGTGGCGTTGGGTAGATGGTTGGTCTTGACGATCTTTGAGGCCTCTCCCAGCCATAATGATTCTATGATCTAAAAGAACAACCATTGGATATTGATGGAATTTGTGTGATGTGTGTGTCTGGACTCATTCTATGATACAATAATGTAAAAATATGGTATTGTCTTGCAGTAAGATAGAAGCAGCAGTGACCTGACCAGCTCCGTTCTTGGGTTAGGCACATGCTGCTGCCTTTTGTACCTCCGTGGGCTGTGTTGGAAACGCCGGGTGCCGTGGATGGCTGGGAGCCGCACCTGGGTGAGAGGGGCTCCCGTGCCTCGCTGTCACGACCAGGGAACAGCCCTGGTACGATGAAGAAATGGGGAAGCTCTTGGAGGACATAGTCCTGACTGTAATTAATGATTTGGAGGATTTGCAGGATGGGAGTGGTCTCTAAGGATTGACACGGAAGCCCAGAACAGTGCATCTGTCCTTCCTGGCGGTGCTAGCTGCTGTACAGGAGGACCTGGCTTGCCTCTATCGAGTCCTCGTGTACCCCTGGAAAATTTTAATACTTCAGACGTCAGAGGGTTTTAGCAAAAATTGTTAGTCAAAAAGTTGTCATGCATCTTGCAGGGAGGCTTGGACTCGGTGGGGCAGAGCTCAGGTGTTTTTAAGAGTACATTATCTGTGGCTTTCCTTGGCTTCAGGTGATAACCTTAATTCTGAATTTCCTAAGAGTCTTGGTGCTCAGTTTGTTTCCAGGTTTGGTGAAAGGCAGGCTGGCGGTGTGAGGACTGGATGTATTTACATGCACTTGGGCGCCTGGAGCTTCTCCCCATGGCTGACGGGCAGCGCGGCGTAGCTGAGCTCGAGCGGTCGGCCAGGAGCTGACAGCAAGCTAATGTGGGGGGAAATGTAGGAGGAACTGCAAAAGGGAGAGGAGCTGGTCAGTGTGATGGATGTGGGTAGGTATGGCAGGAGGAGTGCGTTGATTTTGGTCATTTTTGTCCCCTCATAATTTTTCAACTGTTCAGCGGTATAAGGATTCAGAGGTCAGTGTTGAATAGCTCTGGTTATTCTCTGCTGGACCTAGACTTACTGCCGGTGTCATATAAGAAATATACTTCCTATTTATGGTGCACAGTCAGAAGAAAATTATTTTGTTGTCTTCAGTAGTTTTTACCTCATTCTTGTAGTCTTGCCAATATCCTGTATTTGTTTTTTACAGGAAGCCTTTCAGTGTTTTCTTAATTGGAATTAACGGTTGTAATAGAAATGCACATTTTGGTTGAAGATAATGTAGGAAATAAATATTCACAGAAATTTATTTTAAGTTGGTGGGAAAACATTCATTGGAGAGCTTTGCTTTGGAACTTTAACTTTGGAGAGGTTTAATGAAAGCTTTCTTTGCTCTTGGGTAATAGTAAAGGAATAAACCAACTCCACTGCTCCTGAATCATCTTGAGCAACTAGCCTCGGAGACTCATAGTAAGTCTATTTGTTACGGTATTGTAAATGGTGTTAATTAACATAATGACACAGATTTAATGCTATACAGAAGTTATATGGAGCCAAAATCAAATGACAACAGGTAGTAAATAATTTGGCAGAATAAAAAGATGAAAACAAATAAATTACAGAGAAAAAAAAAATTGTGTGTTCTTTTCCTGTCAGCAGTTAGGACTGCATCTGGAGGTAGCAGCTGGCCAGCCCTGGATTCTTTTTTCCTCTAGTTTTTAATGATGCTTTCACAGCAGTCTAAAAGGAGAGCTCTGTCTACGCGAACTGGTAGCAGGGACGTAGCAGTTCCTCTGGGCTTTGCGTTCAGCGAGGTATCGCACAGCTAAATCCTCCTTTCTTTTCCCTGCAGTTTCTTGATTATTTAATGCTTTAGTGTAAGGAGTACCTGAATATGGGAATTCTGTACTCGAAGGTTTGGTTAAAGATAGAGAGACTTTCCTCATTTCCTTGGCCTCAGTCCTGCCGAAGGTAGGAAAGCTTTGAAAGAACCTACAGCTGTGAGCGTACATATGCAGCTGTATGTGTACATGCATATGTATTTTTAAATGTCCCCTATTTCAAGGTCATCCACGATTAAAGTTGAAGAGCAGACTGAGTTTCCTGTAGCAAGATACCTGTTATTGGGGCTCATTCCTGTAGTCTGAAAGGAGGGTGGGATGTGGGGACCGAAGGAGGGGTTTTCATCCGAGTCCCGCGTGGTGCTTGGTACCTGCCCGCATGAGAAGAGTGTGGATTGACAGTCTCGCTTCCCACAGTAGTCTTCAGAGCTGCTTAATCTATTTTTTTTTTTTCATGCTTGCGAAATGGCACCAAGCTTTGAGACACTCCTGTGTAAGCTTAGGCGATGATGAGCAAGAGGATTAATTAGATCTTCAAGACAGATAACTAGAGCAATGAGTTGTGCATAATAGTAGCTTGGAATTCCAGTGACGTGTTTGCAAAGCGCTGTGCTACATGCATGCCTTGGCTGAAGCATCGTTATTTCTCAGCATTGCATGCCCAAATGCCTCCGGGCAATGTAGCAAAATTTAGTAAGCAAATGATGTGAACAAAAAAGCTTAACTTTGACGGTCTTGCACACACCAAAATAGTTGTTGGTGAAGTGATTACCTGCTGGTTTGATCACCTGTTGGTGGTGTCTTCCTGGTACTTCAAGCTGACAGTCTGCGATTCGGGTAACCCCAAGATCCCGCTCTAGACTTAGACTTACTGGTTTGTAATGCTAAATTAAGGCGGGGGGGGG
>NW_009610019.1:38075-39836 GCF_000690535.1 Cariama cristata
GGGGGGGGGGGGCGGGATTCAGATTGCAAGTATAGGGATTTTTTGTGCTGTTACCATACAAATCTGTATACTTTTGTCCAAGGACGTAGGCAATTCTAGCCGCTTTCAGAATACTGTTCTGCCCCAGAGAAGGTGGTGGCTTTAAGGTTAGGTGTCACTTTAAAGTGAAGGCTTTTGTTAGTGAAACTTCAGTTAAAAAAAAAAATCTTCCCCATGCAGAACTTTCCTTTGTTCTCAGAAATAGTTCCTATATTCATATTTAATTTACAGTAGCTCAGAGGAATGAAGAAAGTACTGGACTTTTTTTTTTTTTTGTATAATCCTTACTAAATTTCTTTGGAACAACTCTGGGATATAAACAAGGAGGACAGAGTGTACTGGGCAAAGTAGTGAGACATTTTTTGTTAAAACCATAAGCGTTCACCGCTTCAACATTTGCAGGTAAAAGCGGGTGAAGTCCACCAGATATTTTAGAGTATTTCTAGTTACCACTTGCACTTTTCCAGTTCCTTTTCTGCTGTGATTTTTTTTTTTTATGGCTTTACCTCTTGATACAGATTTAGTTTTTTCTTTTTTTAATTACTGACAACCTTGCATTTCTGATGATGACAGTAAAGAGCTGTGACCTGTAGCTTAGGAGAAAGTTTGGTCCTAATTCAAGACATGGTCCTGGAGAGGCTTCAATTAAAAGGTGTTGAAAGAGGGCTGTATTTTGTAGTTTTGCAAAGTTGGAATTTATTTTCCCTTCTGAAAACCTTGGGGATCCCTGGGAAAGGAGGTTGATCCTGGCTTTTTCTGCTGGGTAAGTAGGAATTTAAAACTTCACCCCCCTGCTTTGACCTCATTATGAAACCCTCACCTGTAAAAGTATTAATTTGTAGACTCTAAGCTATTTTAGTATTAGAATTGCAGAGCAGTGGATACTTTTCTGTAGAGCCACCTTGAGTTTAGACGTTAAAGGATGGTGATAAATCTGATAAACTTAGTAGAATATATATTCTGGTGTGCTAAAAACATCCTTCATTAGTCTGGAATTAATCAATGACTTCGTCTTCTTTTTTCCCCTGCTCAGCCACACTTTCACAAGGTATAATTAAAAAAAAAAACCAAAACCAAACCAAACCTATAGTTTTCCTTTTTGTTCAACTCTGCTGTTGTTGAACTATGTGTGGTTTGGACTTCAGCCCTCCAGAATGTTGGCAGAAGTTCTTGTCTGGAAAGAAACGGTAATTCTTTTGGGCTGAAAAATGGGGAAGGAAAGATCGCTGTAGCAGAGATGATTTAAAGCAGAATAGGTCAATATGCATATACATCTCTTTCAACGTACACTGAGGTTTGTGTGATTTTTATATAGAATGTTCCTCATTTTTGTTTTTGTCAGGTTTGCTTGTTTTTAGTTTATTGTAGCCAATCCTATTTTAAAACTTTGTCTATGAAATTTAATGCACTAGCTAAAATTGCAGTAATTGAAATCACTGCAATTTAAATGTTACTTTTTAATTCAGCTAAAATGACACAGAAGTGACCGTAAGCTACCTTTTTTGACACGAACCGCTTTTCTTTTGCCTTCTGAGCGCACAGCAAAAGACTACACCCGTTCAAGCTGCTTGTGTCCTCTCTGGGGGTCATCGTCTTCGGCCAGCAATCCGTATGGCAGGCTGTTCTCAGGGGAAGCCCTTGCTGTGGAAATAGCGATGCGAGGAGGAGGAGCGGGCAGAGGCAGGCCTGCCCGCCTCGACCGTGCCGTCTGCGGTGGTGGGG
>NW_009610019.1:39867-48412 GCF_000690535.1 Cariama cristata
TCCGAAATACGGAAACCTGGTCGGGTTCGTACGCTTGAGCTCTGCGCTGTCGTCAGCTCGCCGTATCTCTGGTCTTGGGGCATTAGTGCGTGCCTCTTAACTTCGTGTTCGTTTGTTAGAAATAACTGAACGTTTGTGATGTGACGGGGCACATAGCGGTATCGGCCCCGTCGAGCTGACAGCCAGAGCGCCTGGCGGCACAGGGCGGGCGCTGCGCGGAGGGACGAGCACGGTGGTGGGTGGTTGGTGCCAGCCTCAACAACGCTGTGAAGGTGCCAATAGCGCTGTGCGGCGACACGAGATGCGCTGTGGCACTGCTCTAGGTCACCGTGCTCGTACTTCTGCTTTTGTTTCAAAAACAAGCAAGCTTACGGAAATACATGTATGTGTACATACAGACCGAAAGGGGAAATGTCCGCTTCTTTCAGCTGAGAGAGTTGTCATCTTCTCTTTTTCCTGGACACATTAAGAATACTTCTCCAACAGCAGCGCTGATGCTTTTGTACCGGCAAGATTATTGCCCTGGCGATACTGGAGGTCAGAATAAATTCATAAACCTTTCAGGTTGGGCTTCCCCTCGTTCCCCAGCAGAAACACGGAGAGCAGCTTTCCCAGCCACTCATCTCAAAAGAATGAACTTCTTGTGGAAATCTCTATTCAAACACAGGCTGAAGCTTAGAGTTACTCTTAGTCTGATGATGTTGACTCCTCTGTAGTTTATTTTTATTCTTTTATTCAGCTTTGTTTTGCCGTGCGGGCAATGTCGCTGCAGTGGCCGGAGGCAGGGCCGTGTCCGTGTGGGTACGGTGCTCCCGGCCAAGCCAGCATGCCAGGCTGCTCCCTGCTCCCGGAGCTCGGCTCCTCCGGGATGCGGTGCTGGGGGCAAGGACAACCGCGCCTGAGTCCGGGGGCTTTCCCGGCGTCCGTGTGTGAAACTCAGCATGGATTTGCAGAAGAAGGGTCTTTGCTGGTGTTACTTTTTTTAATGGTGCGTTGTGAGGACTTGCACCCTTTGAAGAAAGCAGATGTGAAACCGATGTGAAGCGTGAGATGAGTGGTCTTGTGTGTCACACTTAAAAACGGGAAGACTCAGTACTTGGTTTCACTATAGGGGCATAAAGCCGATAATTTTGGTTTAGAGCTATTTTAACAATTTCTCTGACAAGCTGGAGATACAGACATCACCGTGGGTTTACGTCTAGTTACCCCCTTTGTACCTTTGGGATTTTAGGCGCCTGATGCAGCAACGTAGTATTGAAGTACTTGAACAAAGAATGTCTCTGGAAGTAGCTGGTGGTCATTCTGGCAGACACTTAAGACCAAAGCTGCTATTGTTTTTCTCTTAGTTAAACAACAGTCAAGCTCATGCTGTGACTTTTTTCTTTTCAATTGCAGTATAATGTTAGCTTTTATATATCCCTCAGGCCCACGGCCGGGTGTGTGGTGGGCCAGCACACAGATGCATTGTTCGGGGTCCCGCATTCCAGGGAGATCAAATGCTCCGTGCACCACATCGGCTGCACATCTGCAACTGCTAAATCCTCCGCAGTCCTTCCGGATCCAGGTGCCATGCAATTACTAGGTTAAAGGCATCAAGAGCTGCTTGCTTCTAGGTCCTTTCTGTTTAATTCTGCCTGCTTTGATTCACTACAGCTGGTGAAACAGTTAGACTTGGTTCAGGCATGTGTGGAAGAGAGCTCATTTCATGCTTGGAATTGTAATTATGTTCTTTTTCTTTCAAGCTGCCAGCAGTAGAAGATGTCTTCCAGTGTGTATTATCTAAATAAGCGGTAGTGTTTAAATGTTTTCTTATTTCATTTTAAGAATGTGGCAAAATAAATTGTGCTTACTCTTCTAGTTTTCGTTCTGGAGCAATTAATTCCCCATAGCGCTCTCCCGTGATTCGGGCACGCTCCTCGTCTCCGAAGCTGCTGTGTTACACTGCTTTTAAATAGCTGGTTGCAGGAGAGCGGTGTGCAAGTGTGGTGGCACGGCCCTGGCTTGCCCCCTTGGCACCGGTGTCTGCTCTAGCGCCGATACTGACTGCGGTTGGTGTCTGGTGTCGACAATCTCTTCCATCCCAGTCATCTTTTACACTTATAATAGTAGCTGCTGAGTTTTAGCGATGCTTAATCTGTTTAATATATGTGAGCAAGAGGCAGAGTACAGTGCAAACGTTAGTTCTCTCTTTAAAGTAGCCTTTTCTGCATCCCAGTTTTCCATGATGAATGGATCCAGTTCAGCATGCCAGTTGACAGTGAGCACCTCAGTGATGTTCCAAGTTTACCTCTGGAGGCCGGAGGCATGAGATTTCGGGCACACGGGTTGCCATGTCACGCTCTCGGTACTGTCAGCTGGATCTGGGGAGGGAAGAGCCTGACGAGAACTCAGCTGGGTTTAACTCGTGCCCGTGGGTGTATCTGCAGCGTGGATCCGAGTACCCTTGTAGTTAGCACCGATTACCTCTGTTTTCTTTCTTCTCAACTTTAATTTTCGCGTAGTGCCAGCGGTACGGGTCAGATCCTTCCCTTCCCTTGGAGGATAAATGCCGTTCCTTGAGAGCACGTCTTTCAGTGGCCTGCTCTTTGGGAGGAATACGGTTTCTCAAAGATGGTCCGCAGAAGACAGCTCCACTGCTCTTCCCCTGGTGGTCGAGAGTCCTGTTGACTTGGAGTGGTAGCTGGCATGTAACGTGCAGGATGGTTCTCCAGCTGGGAATCTGAAGGGGCACTGCCGTGGCTCCTGGGTGTGCCATCTTGCTTTTTAGGTAGGGAATGTGCTTCTCGGCATATCATCCCAGCAAACAGCTCTTCCCTGAATGTACCCGATCTTCTGGCAGGGTTCCTGCATGTGCTCTGACTCAGGCGAGTTTCTTCAGAGCAGAGTTTGTGCTCTGATCCTGGACTTTTGACTTCCTTACAAAGATAAACATGTTTTTTGTATGCAGCTGTTGCAGCTTTTCTCTGATTTTTGGGTGTCTGGAGTCAGCACTCTGATCTGCTTTCCCTCGTCTCTGGAGTCTCTCTGCTCGTCTTGTGGTCTCGAGATGAGAGTGCCTGATAGCCATTTCAGTGTCTCCGTGATTGACTGGAAGTCACAGTGGATAAATCTTTCATGATTGGAAACCACTTAAGCCACGAGGTGGCTGGTGATCAGTGGTTATTAGTGGAGAGGTTCTACCAAACAGTCAGAGAAAATTGACTGGCAGAACATATAATTTATGACTTCATCCCAGCACTGTGGGGGCAAGTCAGAGAGAATCGAAACAGTGAAAGAATTATATTTGACAGATATTTTAAAGAATGACTCCAGTTGGTGTCATTTATTGCTGGAATGTGTGGACAGATCCCGAGTCAAAGCCCTCTTAGGGGCAGTGCCAAAACCAGATAGGAAAAGAGTGTGCAAGAAAATGAAAACGCGGTATGTGGCCAAGGGCTTGAATTTTCTGACAAAGGCCAAAAAGAATGTTCTAAGGGTTTTGTTTTTTTTTTCCAGGCATTTTCCTTTGATAATAAAGTTTACGGATCCTACTTAGTGTTTGTTGAAACCCCTGCCTGAAGGGGATTTGTTGGAGCTGGTACGTTGAGCAGTACCTCTATTGCATGAAAGGCATTATCAACATATGGAGAAGACCAGTTAGAGAAACTTCTGGACATTCTGGAAATTAATTTTGTTGCATTTAATGACTGCTTGCAAAAAATGCTCGTGAAAGTATTTCTAGGAGATCTTAACTTTTGCCTAGTGATTGTATATGGCATAGGGGAAATCTGTTGCCCTTTGCTGGAATGTGTATTAAAAATACCTGGGCAAAAGTCTTACTGCTGTTCAGTGCGGTTGTTATCTTCCTCCACGTGCATGTGGTGGATAACTACCGTTAACTCCAAAGGAGGAAAAATTCTGGAAAAAACATCCTTTCTTCAGATGTTTTGTAGTGGTAATGCCTCTGAAAGTATTAATCTCGCTTGTCACAATTTGGCACTCAACTCTAGTTCCCAGCAGGGGTTTTTCAGCTAATCCCTGTCTGGCAGATTTTGCCTTACCTTACATTAATTTCTGATCCCCACCACGGCCTGACATCGTTTGAGGGTTTGTATTCAGCTTAAAGTACATCACAGACCTTCCTATCCGACATTGGGTTAAAACATCAGGGCGGTTTAAGTACCTGTAAGCGTTCCCGGAGTGCCCGCCTGTGCCACTCACCTTTTCTCTTCCAGCCGTCCCCAAAAAGTTTATGCAGTGGACTGTGTCAGAGCGTTGTTCCCTCATTGAGAAATTTGGTTTTAGATGCAGGATTTTCTTAACGTGAGTGGCTCGCTTTGAGAGGGAAGCGGCAGATGTTCTCACTTTAGCCTATGAATGACAGCTCCTGAATCAAACATCTGCCTTTCTGCTGGAATTGTCCCCCAAAGCCCCTCTAAAACTTGTTGGAGCCAGATCAGCCCACGTTTGGTGTGCCGTTGGAAACGGAGGCAGCTGCCATCGGCACCGCTGTTCAGCGAAGGCAGCCGGTGACCCGGGGAGGAGCGAAACTGGGGCAGCACGGCTCCGTCAACTCCTTCCTCCGCTCCCCTCGGGCACCCGAACGGCATCGGGCGAGGACGTCGCTGCCTCCCGTGCAGACTGACTCGTTCTTGGCATCACGGCCCAGCTGTGTGAATCCCTCGGTGTTAGACCTCAACCAGAGTGCTGTGACTGTCTGCTTTGGAGATGTGGTTAGGTTTGGTAGAGTTGCCCCCACGTACACAAAAAATTGCTGTCATCATGTGTTGGTGAGGATTGTCTCAAATGTCCCACTCAAATGTAGTGTCCCACTTCCCTCTGTGTAAGTGCACGAAAACGTTGAAGAGAAAGGAAGAGTCCCAGAGTTTAACCTTTAAATGGCAGCACTTCTCTGATGCTTACCTTTTTGCCCAACACATCAGTCCGTTCTGTGACAACAAGGACATGAAGCCCTAGGCCTGGATTAAGGCTCCGTGTACTGCAGACTGCAAAAGCATTCCGGTGTGGGCTCGGTCTGTCTACGGGAATGAGTCTGCTGGTTTTAGTCTCAGGTTTTGTAACTTAAATTCTCAGGTGCTAAAGTTTCTGCCTAGTCTCTGCTGTAGACCTGGGGAGGGGGGGAAGAAACCCTTTAGCTAATAAAACACTTTTGTTTACCTTTTTTTGGGTTTAGATTTATGAAAATGGTTCAAGGCAAAGTTTTCAAAAGCAGTCACCTTCATTTTAAACTTTGCAGGCTTAGCCTACAAAGAGACCCAGCCTTGCTTGGTTTGTGCTTGATTTTTTTTTTTTTCCATCGCAATGGAAGCGAAGCAACTGGCGATGCAGCTCGAGAGCCTTCTGCTCCCTTGCAGGCTTTGTTGCTTTGGCCCTGCCTGCAAGCTCTGCCTTGTGTCGAAAGTACTAAACCTCAGTCCTGAATTCGGAGCTAGTCTGCTTCTTGTCTTAGCAAAAGTAATCCTGAATTGCCTGCCTTCGCCCTGCCGTGCCTAGGTGAAGGTTCTGCCTGGGCTTTGGAGAATGTCTGCGGTGTCTAAAGAGAAGCCTTGAGAAAGGGAGCTGGCAGTCACGCGCTGTAGAGGAGGGAGTGTGTAAACTTAGTCTAAAGATAATTTATGGTTTCTAAAGCTGCTGCTGAGTAAAACTTTCCAAGGCTGGCTTCTGACCCAGCTATCATCAGTGCTAAAACTGAGAACCGTCATCTTAAAGTAGCATTTTCAGTTGTTTCGAGGGGAAGGAGGAAAATAGGCTACCTTACATCTTGAACGTTTTATCTGCTATAGCTTTGTAGCCCGTGTGTGGCTTTTTTTTTTTTTCCCCCCAGGCTTGAACCATGGGGTGACTTTTCCGTTACCTGAACCTAGACTGGTTTAAACTTGGCTTATCACTTAAGAACAGTTTAAACTTGACTCATCACTTAGTGTATCATGGGTTTTTACTGGGTTCATTTTAACGGCAAATGTGATGTCAGGATTATAATAAAACTCTTCTCAGCTGTCTCCGCACAAATGCGGCGCGCGTCTCGCTCGCTCCCTGCTTTGCCGCAGTAGCACGCCGGCACCGGGAGGGAGAACTTTGGGTCATGCCGGCTTGAGCTGTTGGCAGCGACAGCCGTGTGTTGGCAAGAGCTTTCCCAACAAGATGCTGGAGAGCAGAGGAAGATTTCTCCTTGTTTTTGCAAATTAGCAAATGAAAACCTAAATAAGTTGCTAAACTCAGTTTCCTTCTGTTGGGTTAAGAGGAGTAGTGTGCTTGGAAACCTTCGAAGTCTTAATTGGCCCGAGCGTGCTAAAAACACCTTCTTTCCACCCCAGGCGCTGCTTGTGTCTTTCCAATACGTTTGGCTCGCTTACTGGCAAATCATTTTTATAACACTTGAGAAACTGCATAGCTTCAGAAAAACAGGATGCGTGCCTTGCCTTATATTTTGGATTCGCTTTCCAAGTATTTTTCAGGGTTGGTAGAAGACCAGAACCCAGCCCCTTTTCGGGGCGCGCGCTAGAGCTCTGCCCCGTCCGTTCAGCGCCGGCAGGACAGAGCGCGGCGCTTGGGTGCCCGTCCATCCAGTGGTTGGTACGTGGGGTTAACCAAAGTGTGGTTCACTTGAGCACAGATACCGAGCCGGGCTCACCAGCCCACCCTTCTTACTGCTTAACGGAATTTCTTTTGGCAAAAGCCAAGTCTCTATCAGTTCTGAGCCAGGAGTACTCGCGGAGGTCATGTTCAGATACTGTCCCCCATCCTCTCTCAAGCTGGGGACGACGAGTTTCTTATCTCTTCCTTGGACGGATAACGGCAATTTCTCCTTCCCATGGAAGGCTCTGGAATTTTTTTATAGTAGTACAGTATTCATACTAACTTTTCCAGGGTTTTCTATATTAGATGGTTGGCTTCTGTTCTTCATGGCTTTGTCCACTTAATTTTGTGTCTGATTTGGCATTTAAAAAAAATTTTTTTTTTTTTTACATTGAAGTTTCCTGTGAGCAAGACTGCAGTAGCAGGAGAGCCACGGGTTGTGGTGAAAGTCCCATTCATATTTCAGTTTGTGCAAGAAGCAGGAATTGCAAACAAGCTCCAGTAGTGCTCAGAAACCTGGGAGATGGCATGGGTGAGGGCTTGTGGGGCGTGGAAGGGGACGGCAGAAGAGGGAGACGAAGGAGGAAGGTGGAAAATTGCACTCTTAACAGTCAGTCTGAGATGGAGTTTATCTGAAAAGACTGGCCAGCCAGAGCTGAAATACGAGGCCGTTTCTCTGTTTACTAAAATAACTGTAAGTAATTTTCAGAGTGACAAGCCAGAGTTTGGGTACCTTCTAAGAGTGTGAGGTTTTTCTTCTAAACCAGTAGAGGAGGTCGCCCCAAAAGGAGCTGACGTGCACCTGAGGTATCCCGCTTTCCCGCAGCGTGTTTCCTTCCTGGCAGTAACTGGAATAGACATCTGCTTATTTAATCAATGTAGTCATCGTAGTACTTTATATGAATCTAGAGGTAAGAAAACCTTTTTGGAAGGATTTACATTTTCGGGTGTGACAGAAGAATTTTTTACTGCTGTTTTCTGTAGCTAATTATACGTGAGCAATGGGTGGCGGAGGAGCTTGCTGGGCGGTGGGTACTCTCGCCCCTCCCTGCCCGCGCACCGTGCCAGGGACGGCAGGAGAACCCGCTGCGGCTCCAAAAGCAACCCCCAGTCTCGGCTTACATTTTCTTCCTACTCGGTGTTTCACTGTTTTTAAATAGTGTTTTGCCGCTTTTGAGCGTAACCCCATTATAAAACGGTTTTTATCTCAGTTACGTGTCTGAGCTCCGGCGAAGGTAACCCTTTGAGTGCACACAGCAGCAAAGGTTCCTGGCTCAGGGACTCTCCTGATCCATTTCTTTGTCCGTTTTTGTTTCTTGAAATGTTCTGCCTTTCTCTTACTCGCTGTTTTGTAGGGCAGGGAGTGACAAGTTATTCGAGATCTTGCTGTGTGTTGTGATTTCTTGCTTTCAGGGTTTTGTGTAGAGAGCACTTCAGTTTTTACAGTTCCCTAAGGAAGTGATGTGCCGTTATTAAAAAGAAAACATTGACTTATCACATTTTAGACCTGGCCTACTGGCTTGTGATTGCAGTAAGCTTTAAAGTCACAGTAAATTACTTGTTACCATCTCCAGCTGCGGTGTCCCAGGGTATGATGGCCGCAGTGCAGTTGATGGGAGTTACGCAGAAGAGCCTGGTAAACCCTGGCCCAGGCGCTCACGGCCGACCGCCCACAGCCACCCACTTCCACAGAGCCTGGTAACATCATGCCCGAGGAAACGTGGTCTCACCCAGAGCCCGTACGGATGTCTGCAGGTTGTGAGTGCACGGGGGCTGCTGGACAGGGGAGAGCAAGAAGCTGGAGAACTGGTCTCACCGTAGGGAGCCTGGATCTGGTCGAGCACGTCTGACGGTTTAGCCCACAGGGATTTGGGTAGCGTGGTTTCAGAGCAAACGCAATCCTCGTTCTATAAAATTGAGCCCCCCTTGCACTACTCCTCCTTCCCTCTTCCCAAAAGCTTCCCACCTT
>NW_009610019.1:48428-62702 GCF_000690535.1 Cariama cristata
ACCCGGGCTGCCCGGTGAGGAGCGTGCGGTGAGCTGGTGACCGGCCAGGGAGGATGACTAGTGGCCGGGCTCTCACCTTCCTGCAGGGGCAAGTGTGTCCGGCTCGGCTGCCTGAGCCCCTCTCTTCCTTCAGGCTGGGCTGCGCGTTGGGAGAGGTGGGCACGCTGGAGCTGTGGGCCTCATTTCCTCAGGAAACCGGGCTAAAAATACACCAGAAAGGCTATGGGGAATGTTGCGCATCGTCGGTCCGAAGCCGCCTCTGTTCAACTTGTCCCTGAGTTACGTACGTCCTTGAAGGCTTGTGTTAAACGTAGGCATTCGCTGGCGGGTTCTTATTCTCTGCATTCCTTTCGCTGTAAATGGACTGTTTACAAGTTTGTCTCTCAAAAACAACTCTCCTTCAAATCCTTACTCCAAATCTTGATTTCCTTTTTGGTGATAGGAGGACATCCAAATCAACAGCAGCCTTGTGTGGGGAAAATAAAACCGCAGTTGGAGTCAGGAGGAGTGGACATAGAGGCCATTAAGAGCTTATCTGTTAATGCAAATGATGCACTTTTTGTCATGGCTTGCTGGCAGTGGAATATTCTTTGATTTGAACATCACAGATAGAAAATTACTTGTGGCTGTGGAAGGCCAGGATGCGGTTGGGCTCTGCCACGCTTTGCCTGCATGTGTGGGTACAGGGTTTGATATTCGCCTGTCCGTTTGTAGAAGCAAAGCCGCACACGGGTGTTAGGTGCGTTACTACTTGCACTTGGAGCATTCCAGCTCTGTGGCGGTTCGGTAAGGTGAGACGGTCCAACCCTGCTCTGCTCACGGAGGTGAACACCGGGAGGAGGAGGATGTGGAGGAGCATCCTGGCAGGAGCATCTCCCGCTCCTCATCCCTGGTGCTGTGCTCTGGTGCCTGTGGATGCTCGGAATGAAATAAAGGATTTCAAGCCTGTCTGGTGTCTGGCAATCACATTTACATGCACTTAAATTCTTAAAATAGTCCAGTTTGATCAAATCGGGATATATAGCCCTTGGGTTCCTGGCATGCTGTCGTGGTGTCCCTGGGCTGGGCAGGAGTTTGGTGATGGCTGTGCAGCGGCCGCCCATGGGTGGGATGCTGGGGGCTCTTCACATGGGGAGACACGGTAGCGCGTCTGGCAAAATTTTTATTCTAGTACTTTATTTTGTTTCTTTCAGTTGCGTAGCATAACCTGGCCAGGTAAAGAGTCCAGGTCCTTAGGTATATCTCTTTTCTTGGGAAAAAAATGTGCAGTGGTTGTATGCAGTCAAGAAGTAGGGGTCTTAAATGGGAGCACAGCCTTGGCTGCCATCGTCTCCTGCTCCCTGCCCTTGTCCTTGGTGGCTCTGGGGCATCGCGGCTGGGGTAAGCAGCGCTCCCGTGCCGTGGGTCTGCAGCGCCCTGACTAGAAACCTGAACTGCGAGCGCAGGTAAAGGTGCAAAAAGAAACGTGTCGGTGGAAACTGATCTCAGTCGAGAGATTTGCATGAAGAAAGTTGACTTCCGTGGCTATTAAAGAAGTTCCCATTTGAAAAAAATGGATTGATTTCTTTCAAATATTAATTGAAAAAATGGCTTGAAATATGGATGTGTTCTCTTCTCCTAAAGAGCTTTAAAACATCACGCTGAAATAATAGACAAATTGAAGCTGAAACATTACATTTTTTCCACAAATGTGGACAGGCTCCAGAACCATAAAAAGAGTTTGGAAAGGCTGTAGAACACATGTGAAACAATTTTTTACTTGAGGCACCTCTAGAAATACTTCTTTTCAAATAAATTTAATATTTAATTTGAAAAATAGTAGTGTTTTTTTTTTTTTTTTTTGAAAAATACCTTGGTAATTAGAAGCAGAATATTTCTTCCTTAGCGGATGCATATTAAGAAAGCAATACAGCAGCATAGTAAAATAAAATTTTAACTGTATAAAACAGTTATTGTACTTATGGATGTTCCTTTCAAAAGCAAATGTTTGACTTTACTGCCATAAACAATTCCTGTTTGTTTTTTTTAAATATTTACTATGGTATATATCCTAAAACCAGAATTAGAAAAATAACTTATTGTGAGATTTAAAATCTGTGAAAAAATGGGCAACATATAGGCTATGTTGCTTTAGGGTCTTTACTCCTACTCTGGTCAAAGAACCTTAATATTTGATGCTGAAATTAGTTTATGAATTAAGCACCATTGTATTTTTTTTTTACAGGAAGTAAAACTAGCGTTACTGTTGTGTAAAAATGGCATATTTAATATATTTTAAATTATGTTTTAAATGTATTTAAGCTTAGCATTAGTTGAAAAGGAGGGTAGTCTTTAGATCTCAGCATAGAATGTATTAATACAACTCAAATGTTGAAGCAATGGGCACGTCTCAAAGTCTTTAGTCTAGATCATCTTTTTAAATTGCAGAGGGTTCTGAAGAGAGTGCCTCCGAACTGGAGGTTGAATCAAGCCGTATAAATGCCAGTGATATGTCATGTGTTAAGTATATATTATTTTCAGTTTTTACAGAGGAGTAAGTTTTGATAGTCAAACTTCTCCAAATGTCAACTGTTCCTGCACAAAACAATCCTGCCGTGAGCAGCCTTAGTGTCCGCCGAGGCTGGGGGCGCGCGGAGCAGCCAGCACTGGGTACCCTGCTTCGTTCGCGGTCGGGCAACCTCGTGGGAGGTGAAAAGCGAGAAAGTTTTTCCTTCTGCCCATCTCAGAACCAAGTCACGTAGGAGAGGGTGTCGTCAGGGGACGCGAGGAGAGGCTCTGGAGATGGACGCGTGTGCGGGAGTCGTCATCTCGGGACGGAGGTGTGGAGCAAAGCGAGCGCCGACCCCGGCACTGTTGGTAGGCAGCAGGTGTGTCTGAGCACGTGTGGTGACCCGGCACCGCGTGGTGTTCGGTACCGAAAGTTCATGACGATTTATTAAAGCATTAACTTCACATTTTCAACAATGCCCAGTTTCCATCTGCAGATGGGGAGCAGGTGCAGTTTTAAATGCTTCCTGCCCGGCTTTCTAACGCCTGGTGCGGTCTGCAGAAGGGTCAAGCTGTGTCGGTACTGAAAGGCAGATGTGATGTATCCCTGCTCTCAAAATGGGTCGAACGTGGTGGTAAACCTGTAGTGGTGTCGCCTGTGCCAGTTTCGTTATGGGTTGGTGCGATAAACATTCTTATGGGAAACAAATACAATGTTCAGTTGATTCAGCAAGGAAATTGAAAATATTTTTGCCGTCATCATCAAGTTTCTCTGAAGAAGAGGCCGCTCTTGTTAGGCCAGCATTTGTCTTCAAAGCTGCTCGGTGGGCGTTGCGGTAGGGAGGGAGTAGGACATTCATTTAATCCGTTTTGTAGCTCTAGCTGCAGACCTGATCGTTTTTCCCTCTGAGGCTTTATTGAACAGAAACATATTTGGTGTGTTGGACTTAAAAAACAAACAAACAAAAGAAGGGCTTGAGTATTGGAAGAGGGCGAGGCCAGAATTTATTGGTCTCCTGAATGTGTCTGTAGCCATAGAAGCACGTGTTGCTGCTTCTGTTCACCGCCAGGATCAGCTTCAAAGTCTCTCTGGAAATACTGGCCCTTTGCAAGCGAGACTTCAAAAATGCCACAGAAGTAATGGGTGAACGAAAGCGCTCTTGGCTGCAGAGCCCATCCGTGAAACTGGACCGGTTTGCACAGCAGGTACGGGAGCATCGGCCTCATCTCGGCACCTTTGCAGCAGAGAAATCCCCGTTCCTGACGCTGTTTGGGAGACTCTGCCCCCTCCTGTCTTCTCCTCCTCTCCCTATTTCCAGTTCCCAGTTTTTTTAAAATACAATTTCTAAGTAGAATCCAGAAATCATTCCTGTGACTCAGTGGAACGGGTGCTCCCCCCATGTTAGGGGATCTGGTGGTACCAGCAAGGCCAGCACGCTCTGAGCCTTGGTCTAAGACCCGTAAGTCCGGCCTTTCCCCGCTCTGCGCTCTCCCAGCCTGTTGCTGAGGCGGCAGTTACAAGTGTCCGTCTATGCAGGGTCTGAGGTTTGGACAACTCCCAGGCTGAGCCGTCCCACAGCAGACGAAGCTCCCATCTACCCTCCGTGTTGAACTCTGCCCGCCCGGTAGGGAGGAGAAGGAGCTGCCTGCGAAGGTGCCACTTGGCACTTTGCAAAGACCCTGCCCGCGCGTCCTGACGTGGCTGTTGGGGCATCTTTGCGAGAGCAGCTGGAGGTCTGTTCTCCGTGCAAAACGACTCTGTTGTTATGTCCCACGGGAATACTTGTCGGAGTGGGAATTTCTGTGCGTATTGGTCCCATTCTAGAAAAAGTACTCTGTTCCTACTGACAGCCTGAGTAAGCATTAGGGCTGGTGACTTTCGGTATTTTTCCTAAGCCTCAGCAGAACTTAGCTGACTTAATCTTTAATGAAAATGTAGAAAACGGCATACTTGAGACTTTATATAGTAACCAGACCAACCAGTTCAGTTGTCCCACCTCCCTGGGAGGAATAGCTAAGGAGCTGGTTGGTCTAGATGCTTTTAAGTATGGTATTTAAGGTGTAAATGTGGTTAACCTTTTACACATGAAAACTTGCTTTTTAGCCAAAAGATACTCTTAACACACCCAGCGAGGAAACTGTTCAGAGAATTGTTCATAAACTGACTATTTCTGTGAGAAAGAGTTAATTCTTCTAACGGCTTGTTTCTGAACTCTCTGGTCTTTGGGAGTAATGCCAGGAAAAAAACCCACCGTACATTTTCTTATGGATGAGGAGTGTTATGTACTTGCAGTTTTACCGGCAAACGCTTTTATTCTGAGAGGCAGCTTCTCTGTCTTGAAGGGGAGAGTTGAAGGACTCTAAAACCTCCGAGCAGGGTGGTGGGTTCCAGGACTGTCCGCTTTGGGCGGTCCACAGGCAGCTGGGGCAGGTAAGTTAAGGCTGCGGAGAGGAGGAACGGGGCAGACTCTGTGAAAACAGGCAATGTCTGGTCAGAGTGAGGTTTCTGCATTTGAGCTAGAACACTTGTCTCCGGTGGGGGCCCTTCTGTTTGCCTCCGAAGGATGTGGATTTGAGCGTGAGGAGTCGTGTCCGTGAGCTGAAGGGCTCTGCGTAACGCAGCGCTTTGGTCGAGGCAGCCCCGGGAAGAGACAGCCGGATCCCGGCTGCGTGGGAGTGGAGAGCGGGGCTCTCGGTCCTGGACCTGTGCGAGTCCTGGGCTCCCACCGTCTGCTGGAACGGGTTCTGTTAAAAAAGCCAAACCCTTGGTATAAAGCTTAGTTTCGAAGTTGCAGTTGAAAAGGCACCGAATTAGTGTATGGCTTTTGCTTCTATTTATTTTTATAAACTGTGCTGTTTTCTAACCTTGATGTGGTACATCTCCTAACACCCAACGCTGTTCGCTCGTTTATGGAAGCTGTACTTGGTGAGCATCGTGCTTGCTCTGCTGTGCCTCCGTATTGCCTTAGCTTTCCGTCACTGGCTGCAAACTTAGGAGCTGTTAAAGAAACTTCCCCAAACAACTTGGTTTCTCAGCGTGCATTGAAAGTATGTGACTGCTGGAGCGGCAAAGTACCGACTGCTCAAAAGGAAACGACTTTTAAAGATAACTTTCTGAAGAGTTGTCTGTAAGTGTTGGATCGTTAGCGTTGTGAAATTTATGTAGAAATCCAAAATGGTCACCGGACGTTGCAGAGGTGTTGTAGAAAAACTGCTTGGGGAATACAGTTACGGATTGTAGGAAAAGTGCTTCGGGAGTATCGTCATGTATTGTAGAAAAACTACTTGAGGAGCACAGCTCTGTATCTACAGCTTTAGAGTGCCGAAACTCGGTGGAGCAGTTCTGTGTTTGATACGGCTTCTGCACCGTGTGATCCTCCACACAACTTCACGTGGGTGGGATCGGAGCGAACTCTTCAGTTCCATGTGGACTGGTACACGTGGTGGTGTCTGGAAGCCCCTTTCTCGCGCCGCTCCCCTCAGCTACGGGGTGATGGGTGCTGGCTGAAACCCCCGGACGCGGGGCTCGGCTCGGAGCGGGCTGCTCGGCTGCAGGAAGGCGGCTGCCTTTGCTCGCCGGAGCCTCTCCTCGCTGGAAGGCACGGTCCCGGCAGGCTCCCTCGAGAGGAGCTGGAAGAGGCTCCAAGAAAGGCACATGAGCGGGGCAGCCTGCCAGCTCGCGCCTCTGCGCCGGAGCACGTCGGCTGAGCCGGGCACGGCAAGAACCGCTCCTCTTCTTGGGGTGCGGGAGTGCTCAGGTCTTCTCTTAATGCAGGCGCAGTGCTGTTTAACTTCATGTTTTTGATGCACCTCAGCTGCCCTGGCCGGGCTGCGGGAGACCGGGGAGAGGTGCGTTTGCTGGGGAGAGTTCATGCTTGAGCTGAAGCCCGTCTCGCCTTCTCACGCGGAGCAGGACCGACCCAGGCACGCATGGGGCGAGGTGGCCGCAGCCTCCCTTCCTGCTCCCTCCAGGAAACCAGACTGGAGGAATTTTTCACATCTGGCAGTAGCCACACTTTTTTTTTTTAAAGGCAGAACAGCTTTTCAGTGACTTTAATTCAAGAGGAGCCGACTCCATTCCACCTACCATAGTGTTACGCGATGCGCCGAGGGCCTAAGAGTGCTGGGTGGATTGCCGCGCTCCCCAAAACACACGGCGGTGGGGGCGGCTCTCCCCTCCCCTTGGCAGCCCCGCCGCGGCCCTGCGTGTCTCTGCTGCGTGAGTCAACTCATCCCTTTCAACGAGTCTCGGGTCCTGGGCAGCAGCCGGGTCCGGTGCTCTTCCGTGGGGTTGCACAGTGGTCGGACACCGGTGTTGCCTTTGGGCTTTCATGAAGAATGCTCCATTTTAATCTGGTTTTTGATCTGGCTCCTGCTTAAACCTTGTGTATAGAAATACGTTTATTAGGTGGAGGAAATGAAGACCTTTTCTGCATATTGTAATTTCTGTTGCTAGTCTTAGTTTTCTCTAAACCTATTAAAAAATATATTTCATGGGCTCTTTCTGCTACAGTGCAGGCTTAAATACTTCTCATCAGTTGTGCTGGCCCAGCTGCTTGCGGGCTTATCAGAATTGGACTAGAGACAGCAAATTTTATTTTTGATTTTTTTAAAAACAGGAACTTTTTTTGTCTAGCTGTGTTTGTTTCCAGCTGAATTAGTTCCTGGATGTGATTTGCAAGCATGGCAGGTTGGTGAAGAGGGTGGAATAATTTGACGTGGTCGTGCTTTTGAGCAAAACCTTGGGTGTGCTGAGGCACGCTGGCACTGCGTGACGGCGAGTTACAAGTTGATTAAAAGGGGTCTTTAACGATGGTGCTGTTATTAAATGCCAGCTGCGGTTTGCCAAGGTCTTGGCTGTGTGCTTTCTGTTGAATGATCCACTTAGTGTGTATTTAAAAACGAAGCTAAAAACCTGAAGATACCCGAATAAATCGGTGCGTGTGAAGGCACCGGCGATCACCTGGTTGTCCCGGTTTCCGTCGCGGCTCTGGTGGGGTAACCAGTCTGCACCTCGCTCCCTCGGCGGGCCGAGGTGCCTGTCTGCTTGCCAGCTGTGTAATGGTTTATGCATGCGTGGCTGCTGCCGTACAATCTGCAGGGACACGTTCTGGCAATTAGTTGGGCTTTTTCTTCTATACTTAAAAATACCTTATAGGGAAAATGAATCAAATTGAGTCTGAGCTTCTGGAGATGCAGTGACAGAAATAGCAAACGTTTTTATTGCGAACTTGCTGGCAAGCGCGAGACATCTCTGCGTTCGGTTTAAAGGGATCTTTTCCACCCCCCCCCTCCCCTTCCCTACGAATATTTTTCAGATTCTGTTATCCTATTTGGGCAATGGGGTTTCTTTCTTGAGGTGAGTTTTGGGTTTCGAAGGCATGCCCGTGTTTTACGGTCTCTCCGACAAGCGGGGTAGTGTCGCAGCTCCGGAAGCCCAGGTTTGCCAGGAGAAGCCATCTGTCCTGATGGGGATGGAGCCGGTGGGTGTGTGGTGGGAGGGCCGGGAAAGAGGAGCCGCGGGTGAAGGGGCCGACATGGAGCACCCCCCGCCTCCCCTCGCTTCCTCTCAGACTATTGTTGGCCTTTCGTGTGTATTCTCCCTAGGAATTAACTTGTCCCCGAATCGCGGAGACGTGTACGCACCAATTTGGTAAGCTTCCTTGCACCTGTCTGATGCGCTTTACAGCCTCGGCGTCACAGAACTGTTTGTCATTCAGGGGGGACAATGTCCTCTTGTGTGCCGGGCTCCCAGCAGGGAGGGGACGGGCGGCCGCGGCTGGGGCACGGCCCCGCTGGCGGATGGGCTTCCCATGTGAAATGAGATGGGAAAACAAATTGCTTCCAGACCGTCGTTTCACACAGTCAGGAGCAGCGATCCCGCTCGAGATGCGTTAGCGACCTGGTTGTCATTCACGTTTTCCTTATCTAGGTTAAGTATGAAAGGATGTAAATGTGGGTGAAGAGAACACGGGTAAAGAAAAGAGCTTTTAGAGAATTCCTGCGGCTCCGTTGGCGTGCAGCCTCCTGGAGATGGGCTGCTGGGTCTGATGGCACTGAGAAAGGGGCCTCGAGCAGATCCAGCACGGAGGACGCAGAAGGATCTCTGCTAGGGCCCAGGAACTCTCTGGTCACGTTTGCAGAAATAACTTGGTTCTTGTTCAAGGTCTCTTTCTGGGGAAACTTTCCGCGTAACGTTCTATCGCAAGGACCTCTCATGCCTGTAAATACCATAAAACTTTGCATGTGACTGGTCTTTTAAGAACGGCGTTGTGTTGTGTATGTGCCTGGAAAATGTTTGACTGTAGGAGAATATGGTATTTTTTCCATGTTGGATAGGTATATCTTGCAGAAGACACAGCAATATGACAATAACTGTCATCTTCTGATAATTAAATAGAAATACAGTTCATGATTTTAAATAAATGTGTGAATTAAAGTGAAGGAATGCAAAAGGTAAAGTGCAGACTCACCTGAATTGCCCGTACCTTTGTAAAGCACGGGTGTTCTCATAAGCTGTTTCAAAGCTTGTAAAATAAAAAGCTTAATGTTACATCACACAAACTTGCAAGTTTTGGGCAGTTACGACACGATCAAGAAGAACGTTTTGTTTGGGAAAATTGTGATGTTGCTGCTATAGCCAAGTGGTTTGTGAAGCTTGCTGTTGGTTCTCACTTAATTACGCTCGGAGAACTGATGTGCAGTTCTTGTCGCATGTGTTTGCAAATGTTGCAGACCCAATAGTTACAATTTCAGTAAAATTTAAAAACTTTTGGTGAGAGGGGAGATCTTGCCGTTCCTAACTTCTTCTACGTAAAGGAAGAAACCAAATTCAGTTGGCTGCCCCATTAGGAAAGGGGTGACAGAGAAGTAATTGCCATTTCCTTGGTTGTGCTTTGCGAGTTAATTCCCGGCCGTACGGCGTGCCCAAGACGGTGTCCCTTTGAGGGCTGCATCACAATATTTCATTAGTGGCAGCTGCAGCATCAGCGCAGCAGACGATCGCATTTATTGCTGGCAGCCCCTGGACGCGCGGCGCGGGAGCAGCGTGCCGGGACTCCCCATTCACCTCCCGCCTCCCTGCCCGGCTGAGCGGGGGGATGCGAGCCCCCCAGCCCGCGACTGTGCCCAGGAACAGCGGAGGTCAAGTTGCCGGCGGAGCAAAGGATGGGCGGTGAGGGGAGAAGTTAGAGGGGATGGCAAGGGGCAGGGGTTGCAAGGTTGTAGGGAGCGGCTGCAGCCAGTTCCCAAATGGCGAGTCCAAAGCCTGGTCCTCCTCCAGCCCACTGAGAGACACCGGCGTTGGAAGCCCAAACCAGTGAGGGTAATGTACTTTATATCATCTGTTTACTTTAAGGCTTCTTGCATCACTAAAGTGGGCAAGGGGAGAGTGCCCTGCCCGGTTCCGGCAGGGATGGGGTGGTGTTTTTGTCAGCTCTTGCCCCCGGTCGGCTTTCTATTTGGGCTCCCGCGCTCGAGTTGGAGAGCAGTGTGTCTGCAAGGGCTTTGCCACCGTTAGCAGAGAGGGAAGGGTGAGGGTCTCTAACAAGGGTCCTGTGACGACTGCTGTGCCCTGACGTCCCTTTCGTAGGCCGTTGCTGAGAACGGGGACCTGTGGTTGCCAACCGCTCCGAGCTGCCGGCCAGCGACTGCAAACCAAACTCCCGGCGAGGTCCTGCCGTGCACAGGATGCCCTCTCAGGGGCTGTGGTAGTTTCCGTGCCTCGTGCTGCTTTGCAGGAAGCCTCAGATGAAAATCTGCTTCGGGTCCGGAGGCTGCTCGGCACAGAGGGCCATTGTGCTCCGCGCCCCGAGCCTCCCCGCCGCTGCCGTCGCTGGGCCTGGGTCTCCAAAAGGCCCCGATAAGGATAACGCAGCCTAATTGCTTTGCTTCTCTCTTACCTCCCCCCATTCCCATGTGTCCCGTGTTACGAGAAAGCTGTACTGAGCCGAAGCGGCACCTCCTGCACCAAGTTGCAGGAACCCTCGTGTGCAGGTTTAAGTAGTAGAGAGCGACGACAGCCTTGGTTGCAGGTAGGATTGCGTGAGGGCCGGGGAAGCCCCTGTTTGCCGTAGTGCCGCCGCCTCCTCTCCATCTCTGCTCCTCTGGCAGCATTGGCTATGGTGCAGTTCTAAACTGTTTGGTTAAAACCCAACGTTTTGGCCACATAAGTAGTCAGCCGGGTAAGCTACCTGATAAATTAATTGCTCTTTAACCAAGAGCTGTGCTGGGCACATGGGGAGAAGCCGTGTGGGTGACGGAGGAGTCAGACAGTGCTATCTCCAGGGCAGATGTCCTGAACGCCCAGTTGGTTTTTCACCGACCGGTGTGTTCGTGTGGTGAAGGGAGTTGAGCGAAAGCCTTGAGTAGTGGTCCCCACCGAGAGATGATGATGTTGAGGTCACGCAGATATTTGTCACCAGGGTGAGCGTAGGCTTGGTGGTTTTTGATAAATGGCAGAGGTTAAGTCATGTCATTGGGTTGTGCCTTTCAAAGAGGAAATACGGTGCTTGACGGCTCATCGATGGTGTCTTGCTTCTGTGCCAGGCCGGGGCTCCTGTTGTGTTCAGCCCCTGGGAGCTGGGGCTGTTTGGGGAACATCTGCCTTGGTCCTTCTGGGCTCTTCCACACCCGCCTGTGTGCCACAGAGAGACGGCTCCCAGCTCGGGCCGCATCTTCCGTGCAGGCTGCAGAGAACCTGGCTGTGCCCAAGGCATTGCTAGCCCTGATGGCACCCAAAGCGTGTGCAGACAGGGTCCAAAAAGGGTGAGGCTGAAATGTCCGTGAGGGCCACCACGGGTTGGTCTGGAGGTGTTCTCATCGTGGCTGGCAGCTGGGGCACTGCTGTCGCTCCGGCTCCCGCTGGGCGAAGAGGAGGCCTTGAGGCTGGTGCGGAGGGTGGGTGTTGGGTGCCCTGCGCTGGCCGATGGAGCCCTTTGCTCTTATGTCTTGTAAGTGACAAACCCTGGCCATAAATAACAGGACCACGCGTGTCGAAAATACTGAAAGAAGGGATGTGTGGGGCGAGAAGTTCGGTGTAAGAGAGCGTGGGCTTCGGGTTGAGCACCACAAGCTGTACAGAGGGAGGTCAGAGGTGGTTTGCAGGATTTTTAAGGAAACCTCTGAGTCTCCTCACAGCTCTGTTTAGTTTCTTAGAAAAAATGTAAATGCTTTTAAACGTAAGCAAAGCTTTTTATTTGCAGTATGTAGAAGTTGGTTCTATGGCTCGTGATCCCCGTGCGATGTCAAAGCTTTGCGTTGGTTATGGTTTGTAAGCTGTGTCTCTTTGAAACAGGCCATTCTCTCCGAGTCAAATTGGTCTAAAGCAAAGCCTCGACCTGAGGAAGCATCTGTGAACACGGGTGCTGTGGGCTGGCGTAGGGATGTCCGAGCGCTCTGCTTGCACGGAGGGAGCGCACGGTTCTCTTGGAGTGCTTTCCAGCCCTGCACACTACTCTCTGCTCTAGATACATTTGCATTTGTTTGCATAGGCACTGCTTTTTTTTCTGCCTGGCGTTGTAAGCTTTCACTTTCCATCAGCTCCAGCACGCCTGGTCCCCCCTGGGCACCTTCCCATCGCCCACCGGCTTCTCCCTTCTCCTTCCTCCACCGTGCTCGCGCTGCTCGTCTGCCCTCGTCCTCATCCCGTGCCTGCTGCTCAGACTGCCCGGGCGCTTCACGACTTGGGTGTTTTTACCAAAGTTTGACAGTCTCAGTGCAGCTTTCCTGCCCAGATGTCTTCTTGGCTGTCTTTAGCGTGTGCTTGGGGCTTTAATCAAAACATTGGTCAGCACATTCCACCCCAGCGCTAAGGTGAATCAACAGTCTTTGTACATCTCGGGTGAAGGAAAGTGGGCGTAGGTGGTTACGGGAACACCTGGGTGAGGCACTGCTTTTCACTGGGACCCACGTGAAATTTTGCACAGATGGCTGACCACAAACGATTCAGGATTTCTTGTAGACAGGCTGAAAAATGCATGTTGCTCGGGTCGCTTTGGGAGTTCCTCTGGATGAGTGTTGTTAGGTCATGAACAAAGCTTCGACAGCAGTTGTGTGTCCGTGCCCGCGGCCGCGCCGAGGGGAGCAGTGCCCCCTCTCAAAGCCAAGGGACCAGAGCTGGGACCCTGCTGTCAGTGATGCTACGGAGACGTGGATGTGTGGAAAACAACCCAGTCGCTTGTCAAATGCTTGGCGTCCCTCTGAAGACCTTGTCGATGCCGTGATGCTGACGGGACTCTTCAGCCTTCATGGTGTTGAGTGAACACGGGGACCGGGTGGGTGGCAGCGAGGTGGCACAGAGCTGGTTCCAGCACACTCATGTCCAACGGCTCGGACATCGTCTCTTTGCACAGGGTGAAAATAGCTCTGCAGCCTGCCTGAGTGTGCCGTGGCTCTAACAGGGGCTGCAGGATAGGCCAAGCCATAGCCTGAATGCCAGTAAAAGAGAAAACTGGCCTACCTCCCCAAAGAGGTGAGAATCGTTGTTTTCTGCCGGTTAATCTTTGGCTCGGTTTGTTGTGCAGGGCGGGGAGGGTGTAGAGCTGCTCCTGGTGGTGACCGCGGTGGCTTAAGTTTCATGTGTGTTGTCAAGTGCCTGCCTACGTAGTCTGGTGATGAGAACCCCCCCGAGCCTGCCCTGTGCCCCGGCCCCTGCAGAGCTGAGCTTCGAGGGACCTCCTGCTTCTGGCGTGGGGCCGCGAACCCGCCGCGCCCCCCACAACCCCGCCGGGCCCCAGGAACTGCGGCTTTTTCGCTCCTGCCCTGGAAGGCAGGCGGCCTCTGCTAGTCAGAGGGAGTTTCAGGCTGACTACATCGCTGTTTTATTAGTAATCTATTTGGTACTTTCTAGAATTGGAATTATTGCGCTTAATGCAGCGCCTGGCACGAAAGGGCATGTACGTGTTTAGAGAAGATGGTGTCGGGCTGGGGGGATACGGACTGCTCCGCGGTGGGACTGGCGTGGAGGAGCCTGGCAGGAGCTCTCGGTTGTGTATGGCTTTCTCAGTCCGGGCTAGAGGAAGGGAAGGAGATAAAATAAAAGGCCCAGCTTGCTGCTTGTTCTGCTTTTCTCAGCAAACGTCGCTTCCTGGGTATGCGGGCAGAGGTGGGTCTGTAGGGGCCGGCTGCTGAGGCTGTATCGGGGAGTTTCTCAAACGTGGAGATGCTCGAGGGAGAAGCCACGTGTCCTTGTGCTCAGCGACAGTCAGGGGGTGGCCTGGGAAAAAGCTTCTGGCCCGGGTGTTATCCTGGACGCCGGCTTGTGCCAGCACATCTCGTAGCCCGGCTCTGGTGCGGGGCCGAACACGGGGTCAGCGCCTGCGGGTGGTCTGGGCGGCACGGGGGAGAGGGCTGCAGCGAGAGGGGAAAAATACGGTATCGGGAAAGGTGAAAAAATGAGTGGGTGGCGATGAGAAGGAAGAGGAGACAACCCAGACGATGAAGGGAAACGGGATCTTCTGTAAGAGATGGGAATGCTGGAAGGAAGCCAGGAAGGAAGCCTGAGAAAATGGAGAGAGCGCTAGGAAGGCCAGCGTTGCTCTGATAATTTCAGCAGGTATTCCTGGCATTCAGCTTCGAAAAACTGCGAAGCATTTGAAAGCCTGGTGAAAACTGGTGATGTGCATTGAATAATTTGAATATGTTTGAGTTAAACTTCTATTGTCGTGGTATTTATTTTTTTTCAAACGGGATTTGGTGCGTGCTGTTGACTTGTGCAGGAATGAGGGAGCTGACCTTGGGAAGGGCTTAGGGTGCAGGTAGGTGTCATTGTGGCTGGGGGAAATGATC
>NW_009610020.1:0-5557 GCF_000690535.1 Cariama cristata
ATAAATCCATCCCAGAGCCAGAGGAGCATCTTAAAAATATTTACAAATACTGAAAAGGTGAGCAAAACAACATTTTTCAGGAATTACCATGCAGCCTTTTCTGCAAGGAAAGGGAAACCAAGGCACCTCGGGCGTGACGGCAAAGCCCTGGGCTGAGGGCACGAGCTGTCAGCAGCACTGCTCTCTCCTGCATCTCCCAAAAACACACAGAGACAGCAGTCAGGCTTGCTTTCCACAGCACAAGCTTACTGAAGACAGACGAACGCACCGCTACCACCAGGCTTCACAGCAGGCCTAAGGGCTAGCGAAAGGGCTAAGGGCTAGCCGCGTGTGAAAGATGGCACGTGCCCACGGAGGCTGCCGCGGGTGCTGCGAAGGGGCCCCGCCGCCCCTCACCGCGCCCTGGGTGCACCGGCAGCACCCCGCTGCTTGCTCAAGCATCGCTTCCTGTTTCCTTCTGGCCGTGCCGAAAGCGTACTCGCCCGCTTGGTAACCTTGCCCTCGGAGATGAGGGCTGTGGCTGGTGGACGACCTCTTCGTGCTTTTAAAGAGGGAAAGACAACCAAGGCAGCTTACAGAGTGTCAGAGAGCAGCGGAGAACAGGAGCGAACGCGCAGAAGAGGGAACGCGCTCTGGGGGACCTCGCCAGGGAACCGGGGTAGAAGAACAAGGCTCACCCTGAAAGGAAGGAAATGGCAGAGACAGAGGAAAGACATGAAGGGGAAACGGAGCAAACAAGCTTCACGACAAAGCACATTAAAAAGGCCATTGACAAAGAAAAAGATGACAAGGAGGGTGACAAGGAACAATAAGCACTACAGGCATTTCAAGTTACTTCAGTTTTTTTAATCAAACGAAATTTGATGCCAAAATATTATGTAAAACCACATGGTTATACCTTTAGTATCAGGAGCAAGCAGAGAAGCAAACTAGGACTAAACTGGGGAAGGATGTATACAAGTGAAAGTTGTGCATGTTGTATACAGTCACACAGTATACAAAGAAAAACCTCTCCCTTCTCTCTCTCTCTCTCTCTCGCCATTTTCCCTTCCACTAACTTTTTCATATTTTTCTACCAACTTCCTGGTTATATGCTTGATTGCTACACTTCCCTCCTCCCCCCTCATCTTTTCCCAGTTTTCAGACATCTTGTCAATTAGTCTGATCAAAACATAACAAGTGCTGAGCTAAAAATTAAGGTAAATAAAACCTGATTATAGACAAAAAGTTTCCAACAAACACCAAAGTCATTAACTACTAGACTACCTGGGAGGGAGGAGAGAATCTAAAACAGGTTATAAAGTTGTTTTCTTAGTTTTACTCGCAAAATTTTTGTGTTCAATTTTGTACTGAAAGAATTTCCTTAACACTTGCTCTCAAATGTTAAACAGGTTCAGGACTTCTAAGCAATACAGCTTTGTAATGCTGGAAACACTTATTATAAAGTGACATACTTTAATCAATTTAATTCCTGCTACACATACAAAGATGAAAAAAGTAGTGAAATTACTTTCCTCCTCATGTACAGCATATTGTTTTTACTTCTGCATGGATCTTTACTCCTGTAGGACAATGGAACAAGACTTGGAAGTTAACATCTCTATGAAAAAAAAAAATTTGAAAGATTAGAGTATGTACCACTTGTTGTGTCCTCACTTTAGTACTAAAATATTCACTGTGAAATAAAAGCCTTTCTGATTTTTTGTTAAATACTTTGTATACACCAAATACAATAGGGCAAAAGAGCTTTGTCTCGTCCTCCATTTTGCATAGGTACTCAAAGGGTTATACAAGGTCTTACAGGAAAAGAGAGACTAGAGGCAAGTGACTATGCAAAAATAACAATCTACAAATATTTCAACCAACTATTAATCATATTCAATTTACCATCATCAATTTATACCCTTTGTTATATTTGTGTTGAAGTAGAAGCTTCTGAAATATTTAGTTTTTACAGAGTATCCAGAAAAACATCAGAGATGAAACTCCACAGGCCTAGCCGAGGCTTCTCATTACGTGGCTTCTCTCCATAAAGCAAAATGTATAGAAAGATCCCTATAGACACCCATAAATTCAACAGCAGCATCAAAAAAATTCATGCAAGTCAGTCTTACATACACAAGGAAACGAGCGGTTCTGCACTTCTGCCAGTAGGAAGGGGGAGGTCTGGCAGCAGGCAGACGTTGGGAGTCCCTGGCTCTGTGCTGTAAGGTTAGCACGGCACTTCAGCTCTAAGCAAAATCTGCAGGTCAGACTCATGCAGGTGTGAGGGGGGAGCCACATGCTTCTCAAAACAGAAAAGCCTGGCAGGGGAAGGAAAAACTGGAGGAGCTTGGCTCTCACTTGTGTTCTGCTCCCTTATTACAGGTGCAAAGCGCTCAAGTAATTTGGCTCTGCAAACTTTATCAAGGACTACAGATAAGATGTAGGCACTGAGACTAAAATCTTGCTGGAAGGTTAAATACCTAGGAGTCTGGACAAAGAGCAGAGCCCTGAATCATCATATTCAACCAGTGTCTGGCAGAAGAGGAAGACTGCTAACACACAGCACCTTACAAGGGCCAAAATCTACACCTACAAAAATGCAGATAGCAGGCAGTTCTCTTTATAAACTCAATTTCCAATGCATTCTTTAAAATCTATCTTAGAAGAGATAGGGGATTAGATTCTTTGCATCCTTTATTAATTTTCAAGCATGGAAATGGATCTGAAAGAAATATACACCACATAAATAAGGACAACTCATTAAGACAGCATGCTTGATCATTCACCTTGAGAAAGGCTGAAAATTTTCAATTCTTTGTTTTTTTGTTTTTTTTGTTTTTGTTTTTCTCATGCAAGCTGAAATGATCTACAAAGTCTGGCAGTCCCCTTCCCTACTTTGTTTTTAAAAGGAAAAAGTGCATACTTCTACACTGGAAATTCCCCGTGGTACTTCATAACAGTTTCTCCTCTTCCCTCAGTCCCCACTGTGTTAGTGTGTTGGCACAATCACCCAATTTCAAAAACCACTCAAAGGTTTTGGGTACCTTTTAAAAATAAATAAAACTATTTAGTCAGATAGAGAATAGTTTTTTTCAGTAGATAATTTATAACACAAATTCATAAATATGATCACATTCAATTTCCTAAAAATCTATACAAATACAAGTAACACCACTTCCCTTGCAGCACATGGATTTCAAGTAATTACACAAAGCTCCATTAGACAGCCTTTCACATACAAATTACACAAAATTACAGACATATATGCAGTAACACATCGGGGATAATGTAATGCTGCTGACTACTTAATGGTCCAAAAATAACAAAAGTAATTCAAAAAAAGCTAGTTTTCAGTTTAATTGTTGGGGTGGAATGTACTGTGGGTGGTGGTTGCCTAGCAGCTGCTTTTGCTTTGCTGGCCTGACTTGCTCGGACTGCGGTTTCTAGACGTGTTTTTAATTCAGGAGCAGCTCCCATTACTGTCTTGAAAGCATGTGGGTAAAGCGGACCAATGTGCATTAGATTCTGAAGTGCAAATTCGTGAAGATCCTTAGATGCTGTAGGTGCAGAAGCAAAGGCATTTTCATTCAGTAAGTAGGAGATCAGGGTGGGAACGAGAAGGGCAAGCAACTGGACTCCTAAAATTGAAAAAGAAAGGTAATAACGGTATCAGAGAAGAAAATAAAAGAAAATTAATTTTATCAGTTACTAGACTGATTAGGGTAATTTTGTTTTCAGAATTGACAATAAACACTGCAATTGAAAAATTATCAAATAAAAACCAACTGAAATGTAGGTGGTTTCCTGTCCTTTGGTCACTCAAATCTTTCTTACGAGGACTGTGTTTCAGACTTCTATTATTGTTCATCACAGTTATTTTGTTCCTGACACTTCTTTAAAGATGCCTTTGCACCCTCTGATTGCAGATCATTGGTGAGAGACCATAAGATGCAGAGCGCCCATCATATTAAAGGATTTCAAAACATTTTTCAGGCAGACAGAAACATTATTCAATTGAATCTGAGTATCAGCCTCCCCAGTGAGCATAACAGAACTGCTATTAGTATGCAAGTGTTCATGAAAAGGTCAGGGACAGTTATCTGCTATGTTACTCCATTCTGGAAGATTCCAATCCAAAAGCTAGCACTGCAGCTATACTTGGGCTAGCACGACCCAAAACGGCACAAGGATCAAAAGCGTTTATCTTGAGAACAAAAAAGCAGCTGAACTTAAGCAATAGGGCTAATTTTTGTATGTAGCAAGGATACAAGTATGTCTTTGAAATGTATGTGTTAATTGTAAATTTTAAGCTCAAAGAACTTCAACATTAACAGTAATTCATTTATCTAAAATTTTGTAGGTTATCAGAGTGTTAATGATTTTCCCCTAAAGGTTTTGACTGAATTCATACTCATGGGGTGATTGTCTCCAGCCAGCATTAGCAAAAATCAGATGTTTTGTTTCCTCGTTTGTTTCAGTTACTCTCTTATTTTATATCTGTTTCAAACAACCATGCCAGAAGCAGAATGGAACTCAAGAAAACATACATTTAGTGTTTTATCGTCATTGAAGAGAAATACCAAGAGGGAGTATGCGGGGGACACACACACACGACCTCCAAACCCATACAAAAACAATAGTAATATTTTTACAAGGAACTTTATCAGCATTTAAAGCCAAATGTCTGCGGAGTAAGTCTTTAGAAAATGCATTGTTTCAGTTAGAGAATAAATGAACTTAAACTATAAATACTGTATTCTATCTACTGAAGCAAACAGGAGGCTCCATCTACAATCAAGATATTCTGATCAGTACAATTCAATTTCTTGGGCTTTTTAGATAAACTTTGAGTTGATAGAAGCAACCTGATAAAAGTGATGAGTCTGCTACAATAAATAAAAGTTAACAATGGGAAAAAGTAAATTTAAACAGTATTAACTACTCATTTCCAAACAAAGGAAAACATCACTCACTACCACAGTTCACATTTAGAATTTTTTCATCCTGCAATCACCAGAAAACTAGAAAAGGCTACAGCATATCAAACTGTATGTACTATATGAGCCCACGTATACAAAAGTTCTAGTACTGGAATTACAAAAGCATGTTGCACAGACATGGTCAATTTGTGACTATGCCATCAAGTTCCTAACTGCAAGATTTCTAACATTCAATATTCTATTTTAGTATTACACGTTTCTCTAGAAAAACTAAATACTTACTATTCTGCTCCTCACCAAGGGCAACCAACGTTTCAAGGACTTTAATTCCTTCCTGGACTGCTAACAGCTCCAGGTTGGTGTTCGGGCGGCTCCTTTCCACAGCTTTCAACTTCTCAACCATGATAGGGGCCAACGAATGAATATATGGAGTTGACAGGGCACGATTGGTGTGTTGGAACACAGAAAGCAGAAGCTGGTAACACTTGGCTTGAACCTAATCAAATCAAGATAAATACATTGTCCTGAATGTTATTTGTTAACTCAGGGAATTCTAATAAACTCTGTTATCTATGCATGTGACATACACAATACCCAGAAAAAAAAAAAAAAAAAAAAAAAAAAAAAAAAAC
>NW_009610020.1:5588-16836 GCF_000690535.1 Cariama cristata
GGGGAAGGAAACATACTGAGTAAGAGGAAAGCAGCAACACAGCCCATCTGCTAAAATAACAAAATAACATTAGCCCAGTTTTCAACCAAAGCAAGGAAGAACATGCAGGTACTAACAGTTAGGAAGAACATGCAGGTACTAAATAGCAGTAACAATATGAACTCAAGAGAAAATAAAGGAATAGGCAATGTCATACAAGTCAGTCACACAGGTCCACAGAGAACTACATCTTTAAGTCTCAGAACTACCAGCACTAATAGTAGATGTATCTGCAAAATCATGAAAGGCTATTCCAATCTCAGAAGGGTAAAACAGCCCATAAAAACGACTCAGATCAAAGAGATCTTATTGCTGTAACATGAGCCAAGGCTGTAGCCAAAAGTGGCAGGCTTGTCCATCCTTCCTTCTCATTCTCCATCTTATGCTGGTAGTGGCACAGGAATATACATGTAGCCATACTGTGAGCTGGATCACAGAACCCTCTCCTTGTCTTCCTTCTGTTTTCTTTTTCCCTCCTCCCCCTTTGGTCTGGAAAGCAGGGATTATTAAAGTCAATGTTTGGGAAAATGACTCACTGATGATCTTGTCTAGATGAACTTAGGAATGCATTTTATTTGGGTGTAACAAAGATCTTCCTCCAAAATCCCACACAAATAACCCAGAACTTCTGAAAAGGTAAAAGCCCCACGACAAATACGAGGATAAAACATTGCACATGCTCTCAAACTGCACTCAAGTCCAAACAGGATGAGTTATTGAGCACATGCCAAACAGAAACATTCTAGAGGAACTACTATTGAACACAGTGATCTGTGAGCAGATCCAGGGATGACTGGAAACACTGATAAAAACATTGAATAAAAATGATAGATAATAAAAAACAATAGTAAGGAGATAGAGGTCACTGTTAATTCACTAGTATATGGCTGCAAGTTTTCTACACAATTCAATTTTTAAGCCCTGAAGTAGTAACACTTCTTCTAATACCATTTGTATGCTTTCTAGCAGAGCTCCACTGAAGAACATTTTCTCCTAATACCTTACTCAGCATCATCTTTGACCTGTTTCAACAAATAATTCCTTTCTCTCCCCATATCACTCCAAATAATTCCCTTCCATTTCTATCTACATTCTTTAAACTTTACTCCTTATTAGCTGCTAAGATTATTAGCCTTCGAAATAAGGAGTAGAAGTCTCTTTTCTTACATGCATTAATCCAAGTAAGAGTTTTACAACGGCATCTGACAGCAGAATTTCACCCAAGCTTCTTTTATTCCATCTATATAATATACAACTTTTGACTATTCTACATTCAGAGAGATGTGAAAGTCTAGAAAAACTCCTGTGAGGTAAAATCAGGGCTTCTCCAAAGCGTGTAAGGCACACTCTCATGTAAAACTTGCTCATTAGCATTGAGAGACAAGGGTCTCTCAACTCAGTTGCCATGTTGGGGCAAAATGAAATTGAGCTCACCAGCCTTCTGGTTATTCTGATACATGATACCTAACCTTTCAGACTTTTGTAGGTGGTAATAGTTTCAAAAATACTCCTGTACTACTTATGAGGCAGCGGTATTTCTTTAGAAGAGGTTTTTCCATAATCAGTTCAACGCTTTTAGTACAATTGGTATAATGCTTTTATTACAAACAGGTGTCTAGTTACTGACCCAAACAATGAGTCTTTGAAATTAAAAAAACTAGAATGAACACACAACAAGTATTACAGAGTATATGTTCTACACATCAGCAAGGAGAGTGGACACCACCTGGCTGCTGTCAAAGCATTCTCTGCGAATTACAAAAATAGTGGGAAGTTCCAGCTCACTGACAGCTTTCCAGCAGGGTGGTGGGCAAAGATTCACTTCTCTCACAGTTCATGTGTTTATACAGAGCTGAGAGAGAGTATGACAGAAAAGTTTCTGCTTAATACAACTGACATTTCCATTCACGCACTAAAATTGTAAGTAGCTGTCCATCCAAAGTCATGCTTCAGAACCAATTGAATTTTATGTCCACACTGGAAAACACCAGCCCTGCTCCACAGAATTATCAGTCTAAACAGGATTTTAAATGCCTCGCTATGACCCTAAACACATCAGCATTTTTTGCGTGTTTTTCTTCTCAGGAATCTCTGCAGCGCTCGCTTGTGGAAATACTGTAGATTTTTCTCTCTTTAGCTCCAACCTGCAGATTTGTATACCCACTCAAAACAAACCGATGTATACATAGCTGAAACAGTTAAGCTTAACTATACAGCGCATTAGCCTGCCTGAACAAAGTCAGTCTACAACTTTTTAGTTTCCTCCTTCAGTGAGAAAATAATTTAGAAGATAATTCATAAAGACAAACCAAAAGGCAGAAGTGAAATCAGGAGACAGACGATTCACAATCTGTAGATATTCTGACAGTGACCACAAAATTACATTTTTGCACTCAAACCTGATTTCGTATTAACATGTAAAATAAGCACAGGTTTTGCACAAACAAATACAAAATTCATCAGAAATGTGGGCTGTAATTGTATCTACAGAAAAAATGGTTTCATTTATATTATAAAAGATCAGCATTAATGTAGAAATGTCACCACTCTCTGGTAACAAAGCCTTTCATTTGCTGAAATTTCACATATCTAAGATTTTATTTCCTTTTAAAAAGCTGCAAGTCAAGAACCTGCACAAGGCCATGAATACACATTATCCAGAAGCACTTAGTGTGGGTTGTTTTGCTCACTACAGAGTTTTTATAATACACTGTTGAAAATTCTAGTTATTTTGACAAGCGGTATCTGTCTCTGAAGTAAAGACATCACAAAGGAAAGACAGTAAATGTATCACAACCAGTTTTTCTCAGCTATATACCGTTCACATTCCTGTAACATGATCTTACCCAAGGATCACAGGAATTTAATGCACTTTTAAATCTGTTCATACATCCATTTTGTAAAGACTGCACTCCAATTATTTCAGTGCTTGCTGACCAAAGGAAGAGAGCAATAGCTGTAAGTATGCTTACTTCATCAAGAACTGGCTTAGAGGCTTCTGAAAAACAAAACCAAACACGCTGTTAGCTTACTCCAAAAAGGGTCTAGAATTTTTTTAGTAAAAGCCAGTGAACATAGATAAACTCAGAAAGAGGAAACAAATGTACTTGAAATTATTTGCAACCGCATACAAATATGCAGGAAAAAAATGTATTTTTTAGATCTTTTCCCCATTAAAAATATACTTTGCCTTTTTTTTTAATTCTCTTCAGCTGATACAGCAGAGTAAAAAACTGATATCCAGCATGGCAACAACTTTTGCTTAACCTGAGGTTTCACATAACAGGCTAGCTGATCTGACAGCTACCTGTCACCAATAAGAACAGTCCTACTTTAACCTTTCCTGCTTTTCAAATAATCTGTAGCTGACATTGTCATCCTTTTTTCCTTGCACAAGCTCTGTCTTCACAGATCTCATTCATTAATTTACATCAACAGGAAAAAAAATTATATTTACATATAATTATTATTTTTTTATGTGTGTGTATATATATATTTAAAATGCTGTTCTGCTGGTTTTGTTGGTCAGATTGGTTCTGCTCTCCCTTGAGAAGCACAAAGAAACAGAAGATATATAGTCAGGAAAAAGAAAAACAGCATGACTGCCCTTTACAGACATCAGCTACTCACTCCATTGGCTTAGCCACGACGTGAAACCTCACTTCAAAAAACTACTCCAAGCATTTTAAGTGACAAGTTTATTTTTTAAGATTTTTTTATATTTTAAATTTGTAATTCAATAAAATCTAAACAAGACTTGAAATCGTATGCAGTAGACCCTGCTTAGATTCTTGTGTGTGTGACGTGTCCCACTCCACAGAAGATTAGAAAGGAAAAGGCAAACATACACTTTTGCAAGGAACAAAGAAACATTTCTGAAGTCTGCAAAAAAGTCTAAAGCCAGTAATGTTTCTGGAAAGAGGGACTGGGAAATCCTTACAGTAACAAAAGGCTGGAAGACAAGAGCTGATGTGACAAATCAAATTAGAAGTTTGACTTGGTTAACACAAATCTACTCATCCTTCCCCTTCAGACATTTTCAGGATCATTTGCAATTACCTACTTGCTCCCTGTCTCTCACATGAGTAACTCCATTCAAGCCTCTCTTCAGTCTACAAATGGCTCCTTGGGGATGTAATGGGATGGGTTTTGGCTGAACTACCGTTATGCAAATGACAAATCTTTGTCTCTCTCTCTCTCTCGCTAACTACACAGCTGAGACTGTACTTCTTTCTTGCTTCTCGAAGGGCAAGGCAAAGTACGAATATGAACCAAGAGAAGTAGTCTGCAGTTCTCTAAAGAGACACAGTAGACAACGCTCTGGTGGGTAACAGATTTTTTTTTGGCAGGCGTAGGATTTTCTCCTCACCACTGAAAGTCTGTAACAGTATTGTGAATATCCTACTCCAGTATGAACCCTGCTACAATTAGCCCTTGCTGTCTTCACACTCATGCACTTTAACACTCGCTGTCATTAAGACTATATGAATCGTGTCAGCAAACACTTAAAAGATACACTGATTGCCATTTTTCTTGAGGTTTAATTCAAGGTGTTGAGTCCGCGTACAGTAGTGAACAATTACAGCTTCAGTAAAGAGATCGGTTCCCCTACCAACACTGTTTTGGCAACTAAAATCTCCTTTCCTTTAAGCTAAGAGGTATTCTGTGGAAAGAGGAAAGAAGGGGTGGAAATGACAGTTTGCTCAGGCCTTGCCAACATGTCTAGAGTTGTCAGTAGCCACAGAAATTGAGGCACAGTTCAGGAAGTGAAGTGAATTCAGCTTGGAACTCCTTTAGATTTTACTTGCAAGATATTTAGCAGATGTCAGAAAGACCAACTGATATCAGAAGGTAGATCTCCAAGTTCCGGAAACAAGTCATTAGCTGAAGATATGAAGACTGGTAAGGTCAGCCTGAGGAAAAACTAAAGCATGAAATAATCACATCATAATGGGATTCAGAATGGAAGAGGAAAGTCTGAACTTGTACAGAAGAATACTTTACAGAAAGAACCTGGGGGGTGGTGGTGCTGCAAGATGAGTTGCAAAAGGCAAAATTTCTAACAGGAGGTTATAACCAATATTGTCAAAGAAAACAGACGAACAAGAACAAATCTGTGATGGAAACTCCTGTGATGTAACTGTATTTTCTTAAAGCCAATGCTGTGCTTGTCTTCAACATAACCTATTCAGTAACTCTGATTAGTTATGCTCTGTGCACTCAGGTCTTTCTCCCATTTCAGTTTTATAACCAATTCACCACCACTTTTAATCCCCAACCCTCAGACATGAAGCCTATTAAATTATAGGCAGATACAATACTTGCCTTTTCATTACAGTAAACCCCAGTTCTCTTTAAATTCTCATGCATTGGGAAACCACTTACCAGGTTGAGAGTATTCCAAGATAGATGCTAGAGTGCTGCGGATAAGACCTGTCCATTGTTTCTGAGTTTCATCAGTCTTGACTGTAGGAAGAGTAACAATAGTTTTTATCCCTTGAAGGGCTGCACTGACTGGAGGTGGGACCTGATTATCTGCTGATTTTACCGCTGTTTCTTTCAATACTCTTGTAATCAGAAATAGGATAGTGGGTAAGATTGTCATACATCCTAAAAAAAAAAAAAAAAAAAAGACAAAATAAAATTTCTGAAGTTAATTCCAACAAGTGTGCTAGATAACTTCTTTAGCTTTCCCAATATGGATATATATGGCTAGGAGACAAAGGAGACATGAAGATAAACTGCAATTCAGGTAACAAGCAATATGTGTCATTCAATAATTCATCACCAAATTCATTCTTCAGTACTACTGAAGTGTATTGTAACACAAGTCATACAAGCCAACACTCAAAATGTTGCTGTCAATTCAGGAATGATGATTCAGCTAATAAAGTTTTGCCCTACATGGCATGTGATACTGGTACGTATCATATTGAACACATCCAGATTGTTAAACATCTTAAAACAGGACCTGCATATTGCTAGGGTCCTATAAAGTAAACAGCAACAATAAGAGGTCTGGAAACAGGTATCCAAAACAAGTTACTGCACTTTCCAAGGAAGCTAGTGTGTGGTACAAGCCCCAGAAGCAAAAGTAAGGAAGTTATCTGGGCGTCTCACATCCTGGGCAGAAGCTGCAGCCACCTGGCTACTCTACAAAGGAGACAACGCGATCCTCCTCCTCCTACTGCATTGCTTTTCTGAAGAAATCAATGCGTATATACATTTTTTGTGCAGCTAGTCCTGCAGATGCAAGTCAGGTATACTCAAGAAATACTGGACAGGTAACACATAACCTGACTTTAGACACATGGAAATTTATTAGAAGTGTTTCAATAACACATGCAGACTTTAAGCCCTTATAGGACTGAAAGAAGGGTGCTGTTTGGTTTAGCCATGTAATATCAATCTATGGCTCATTCAGACAGTCAAGTCTCTTTCCGTATCTTCTCTATGCCTTGTCTTCCCACATCTGTGGAAACACAAATACCACCATTTTCCTACTTCTGGGAACGCTGTGAGGATAAATACACTAAGTAGAATAATTATGACTGGAAGGGACTGCTGGAGGTCACCTAGTCCAACCTCCTTTTTCAAAGCAGCAGCTCCTCTAGATCAGATTGCCCAGGATCTTGTCCAATGGAGACTGCAAGAGAAAGTTTTTTAAAAAAAAAAAGTTTTAAAGAAAGAGGAAGAAATATAAAAAACCTGCTCAAATCACAGAAAGTGATGAATTCTCTTCTTTCGCAGTTTCCCTTACATCCGAAGTCTCAATTAAGGCAAATGTTTGTGCATGTACTATCCTTCTCTCCCTACAGCTATCAGTTGGCTACATCTAAATCACAGAAAGTGATGAATTCTCTTCGTTCGCAGTTTCCCTTGCATCCAAAGTCTCAATTAAGGCAAATGTTAGTGCATGTACTATCCTCCTCTCCCTACAGCTATCAGTTGGCTACATCTTCTGGATGAGGGGAAAAAAAAAAAAAAAACCACACCACAACTACTCTAGCAGTCTCTGTAGACTAACAACAGTTTCTGAGCTGCTTTCACTGCCAAAATGCTAGGAGTCATGCCTTCAACTCCAGTCAACACAGAAGTAGTACTGTTACTCTTTCTCCCCACTCTCCCTGCCCCCCTCAGCCCCAAAAAAGAAAAGGGAGAAAGGAAAAAGAACAAGGAATTAAATCAAAACAGTGCCAGGCTCCAGATCAGCTCAAAATCTACTATTTTTTAAAGAACTGGAAGACCCAAATTGTCTGTTTGATGGCAGCCCGTGTTGTGTCCTGAGCATGACTTTGTCCAAATGTGTTATTTACCATGCATCTCATTAAGGGACCAACCTCTGAAATGTCTTTTCGACATCAGTGTGTGAAACTTCCCAGAGATCCGCGAGACAACTCTTAAGTAATTTGTTCTCTGAAAAGTGAAACTCAAAGAGCGCAGCTTCCCATGCAATTGTGTCCCTTACCCCTGCACTCCACTCAGTGCAATTACCCTAGTTTACGCATATCCTTTGTGACAGTCTCCCTGGGCAGAAGAAAGCTCCATTTAGTTTAGAGTCACATTTGGGATGATTGACAGCCAACGGCTGCAAAACCAAGTGTACCACAGATGAATTGTGGTTTTTTTTTCTTAGTAGAATTCTCTTTTCATCCAGCTGCTGCTTTTCATGAACTTCTCAGGAATTTAATTATCTCCAAGATGTCTATGTTCTTTTACAATATGATTAAAATTGGCCAGAAGGTTTCAAAACCATGAAAAAAGGGAAAAAACCCCAACAATAAAATCATAGTGATATAGAGCTCATTTCCTCAGCAAACTTGCAGCATGCATGCGAACTTAAAATCAAATCGTTTCCTTTACGTTGCTTACTGGAAAAGCCTGAATTCTTCATTTATTTTAGAACCTAACCATACTTTTCAATAGATGACCCTTAAAGAATCCCATAAAAATATATTTACAGTTTGCTTTTAGCATCATATGCTCACGACAATTCCTCTACAGTAATCACTCCTAGGTGTTTTGTTGCAATGCCTTACCTGCCGGAGAACACAGGGAAGGCAGGTCAGACAGTATAGTAACAGTGGCAGCCACAAGACGAGCACTTTCCTCAGAGAGGTGGGATTTGGCAGCAACGTGACTTGGAGAATCTGACACTTTTGAACTCAGATGGGGCATGTGCCGTACTAGGATAAACATGAGCAATTCCATGGCAGCAAAGACAAGAGATTTTCCAGGCACAAGACCACCACTCTCACCTCCCTCTCCTAAAGCAAGAGGATTTTCTTTTTCCTCAATATCATCTTCATCTGAAAAAAGGAAAGAAATGTCTGAGGACGCAGTTAAAGATCCCACACCAAAGATTACATGAAACACTCTTTAAAAAAAAGTTAAAAAAATCAAGAAGAAAAAGTTGCTTCACAGTAACATATGATGAACATGACTCATGCCAAACTAAAATGTTTTAGTTAGAATGACTTAAAGGAGTTTAAAATGCTTTAGAAGTATTATGATTGCAACAATACTTACTAAAAATCCCTCCAGAACTAGAAAAAAAAGTGGTAATACTTACACAAAACAAAAAAGCAGTAATTATGTTGCTTCTTTTAAAACTGACTGTAAAATTAACAGCAATGACTGCCAAATAAATAGGCATGACAATATTTTCTTAATTTAATGGCTATTAATTAAATGTTCCACCCTGACAAAAATCTTATTTCAGCCTAAACTGAAATAAGAGAACAGAAAAGCATTGTAGGATTCTATGTCTGAGTTCATGATTTTGGCGCATTCAGTTCAAAAAGTCTCTCTTCTGAATGGCAGCTTGGCCAGCTGCAGTCTTTTCCTTCTCCTATTAAACAGCAACAGAGATTCAGTAAGTCAAAGCTGGCCTGAACTACCCCTATGGAGCTCCTATGAATTTAAATGATTGCTAGTGTTATCACATTCACTGATTTGAAAAATGCAACTTACTGGGCCTACAGTAAACAATTCCATTAATTCATATGGAGGAACAGAGCTTGCATTTTCAGTTGTGCTGGTTCCCCAAGTTCCAGCAAAATCCTCTCTCTGTTTTTATGTGGAAAATGGGCAAAAACTAACAGTTGGGTTTTTTCTCAACAGTACATTGTGCCAAACTAAGATGGTAGTTTTCCTTAATAAAAGAATATTCTTTGGGTTTAACTTTACTTCTTTCAGGTAAAAGAAAACACGGCAGACCTAATGCAACCAGATACCAATGAACTATTTGCCAGGTTGCCACTTGGAAACTAATTTACCTGGCAAAGATGGAAACAGCACAATGAGTGCGAGATTTTTAAACGGTAAAAGGATGATTGAACAGGGAGATGCTCTGTTAAAGGAAGAGGTTACTCAAAGTACCTCAGAAAGTAGCTTTCAGACTGATACTAATATCCTTATCAAGGATATTCTTACATAAAGAACTAACAGAATATGCCGATACATAAACTAACAGAATATGCCGATAAAAAGCCTAAGCAAAACTTCAGAAGCTGAAATACTGTACCAGAAGAAGTGAGGATAAAAGAAAAAAGAATTAGTTTTATTAAAGCTCAATAAAGGCCAAGTAGAGGAACAGGATTTAGATGTATCAACTCATCAGAGAATCTCAGAAACATTTAAGTTAAAAGGGACCTCCATAAGTCATCCAAGTCCAGTCTCCTGTTCAAAACAGAGCCAACTTGAAAGCTTGAGCAGGTTGCTCAGGGCTGGTCCAGTATTGAGTATCTCCAAGCATGGAGATGCCACGACATCCCTGGGCACCTGTTCTACTGCTTCACCACTTCCATGGTGACAATTTTTTTCCTTGTGTCCCATCTGGATTTCTGTTGCTGCAACTTGTCCTTCCACCATATGCCTTTCAGAAGAGTCTGGATTGGTCTTCTCTTTAAATCCCCTTTAAGAAGAGGATTGTTATTCTATCCCATATTAACCCTCTCTTCTGCAGACTAAGTAAGTTCAGCGCTCTCAGCCTCTCCTCATGTGTCACATACTTCACCTCCCTAAGCAGCTAAGTTGACCTCCACTGGACTTCCTTCTGTTTGTCAACATCTCTCTTATTCAGGATGAGGGGGAAGAGCAAAAAAAAAAACTAGACACTGCTCCAGATGCATCTTCACAAACGCAAGTCGAAAGGACAATCATCTCTCTTAACCTACTGGTCATGCTTTTCTAATGCAGCCCAGTAAGAGAGTCTTGAGCATTGCATAGGCACACCACAGATTCACATTCAACTCCTTACCCAGCAGATCTGCTATCCCGTCTGTCAGCCCCCCAGCCTATACCAATGCACAGGGTTATTCCATCCCCAGTGCAGGATTTTGCATTTGTCTGCTGATTTTCAGCAGGTTCTCAGTCCTGCACCTTGAGATTCCCCTCAAAGGCAGCACTGCCCTCCAGCATATCCACCACTTGCACAATTTGGTATCATCCACAAATTTGCTGAGGGTGCATTCTGTCCTATCCTCCAGATTGTTAATGATGATGTTTAACAGTATCAGACCCAATACTGAACTCTAAGGAACACCAGTTGCAACCAGCTGCCAGTTAAGACTTGAATCACCGGGCCCCATTCAAGCACAGCAGTCCAGCCAGTAATTCTCCTACTTTTCAGTCTACATCTCTCCAATTTGACAATGATACTATGGGGTACTGGATCAAAAGCTTTGCAAAAGTCAAGGTAAACAATATCCACCACTCCCCCTTCATCCAAAACCAGTTATTTCATCACAGAGGGTGATTAGGCATTATTTGTCTGTGCTCGCTATTTCAAATCACATTCTTCTACTTCATGTACTCAAGAGTGGTTTCCAAGTGCATTTACTCAAAAATCTTTCAACATACACAGTAGGCTTACTGGCACTTTGTATCCCAAAATACAACTCACATCTTTATTTATTGAAAGTTAGACATAGCATCTACTTTTTGTCATTTGCTGGAAAGCTTTCTTGAGCACCACAGCTTTTCAAAGATGTCTGCAGCAGCCTTAGCATGTCACCAGCCAGCTCCCTCAGATGCATCTCATATGGTCCCAGGGTATGTCCTGCTTTTACCTAAGTGGTCCCTAATCTGATGCTCATTTACTGTAGCAATTCTCTCCCCTAAACTTGCTCACTAGACACAGAGGCACAGGAGGACTAAGCAAAGAAGATAATAGTGCCTCAGTTTCCCCCCCCCCCCCCCCCCCCCA
>NW_009610020.1:16867-61910 GCF_000690535.1 Cariama cristata
CATTAGATCACACAATCCATTCACCAGCAGGTCCAAATTTCCTTGGTCTTTTTGCTGCCAACATATCTATAAAAGCCCTTGCTGTCACACCTGACATTCATCACCAGTCTCAGCTCCAGCCAAATCATGGCTTTCCTAATTCCACTCCTCCATACCAGAGCAGACATCCTCAATAGCCTTCCTGGGCCGTTTGCCTCCACATTCATCATCCATACATTTCCTTGTCACATTTGAGCTTGGGCAGAAGTCCCTGTTTAGCCAAGTCAGCCTCCTGCCATGCTTGTTTGGCATCCTGCACTTTTGGATGAGCTATTTTTTGTCACCGAAGATGAACCATCTCTCTTTCCTTTGCCCTTCTGGGAAGCTTACCGCAAGATCTCATCTGCAAGCTCCCTGCACAAGCCCAAGTCTGCTAAATCAGGCCAAAGTTTTGCTCTGCTACTTGCTTTCTTCATCTCCCTCAGGATCAGGAACTCCAATATCTCATGGCTGCCCCAGCCATAGCTACCATTAACCTTCATAACCATTGCTTCTGTGTTAGTGAGGCGCAGATCCACCAAGCACCTCCCTTATTTGGACTGTCCAGCATCTGGACTGAAAAAAATTGATGTCTCATACACTTCTGAAAGCTTCAGAATGTTAGCATCCTGTAGTTTTGCCCTTCCAGCACGTGTCCACATGGTAAAAGTCTCTCATGAGACTCCCATAGCTCGTGATTGGAAGGCTTCTTCCACTTGGTTTAATATGACTTCACTCACCTCTTCTTGATTAGGCACTCTGTGGCAAACAAGAGGAGAGTTCCTGACTGGTATCACCCTTCACTTCCTCTTAATGGTATCAGTTCTGACCTGTCAAAGAGGGATGGCTGGCCCATACCCTGACAGCTTGTTCCTCTTCTCCTCCTGCCAGATCTCTATAGTGCTCTCCAACTGGATGTATGCAGATAAAGCCTTTCGATGCTGCAAGTCACAACGTTACAGCTTCCACCTTCGTGCAAGTCTCATCCTCCAGGGCTGTATTCCAGCATAGCCTATAGCTGTCCCTCCTCCCTGACACATGGGGTTTGGGCTCCTTCACCTGCAGGACCTCTGTGAAGAACATGTCATTCTTCCATTTGCCTTTCCTGACACTACACAGTCTGCTCACCTTCACATGCATTTCCTTCACACCTCACAGGTGAGACCAATGTCACCTCTGGCTGCATAGACAGGCAGGACAGTAACATCAGGACTTTCATCTGAATTTCAAGCCAGGTCATTAGACCTCTGACGTGCCAGAAGTGATTGTTCCTCAGTCAGCAGACTGTGTCTTGCTGTATATCACTGCCATCATTATGCTGACTCTAGCAGTCTTGTACAGTCTTGAGCAGCACTTCTGGGTTGCATGAGCATGCCTTTCCATGCCAACTGTCTTGCTCCCGTTTGCACACTCTGTTCCCAGAGCTCCTGGTTGCTGACACGCCCTGAATATCAGTGAAGTAAGAACCCAGATGCAAGTCTGCTCCACTTCCTGGCAAGATCTCCTGGACAGGCAACTTTTCACACTGGTTTCTGTAGCAGTTTCACTCACCTCATGAATGCCAGTTGTGCCAGAGACACACCACAAGACCCTACATTGGAGGCTGAATCATTAAACTTCAGAAAAAAGGTAAATGAAGTGCTAAGGAGGTAGTCAATGGAGAAACATTAATGAAACTGAGCAAGGTATTAGCAAGACTAAGTGGTGTGCTAGGTATAATTCTCATCACTCATATTCAAGAAAAATTAAAACCCATGACATGAAAAGAATAACCACTAGAATAATCAGAGGAAGAAAAACTACATCTTGCAAGAGTTAAGAAATCAGCAGGTAACATTACGAATACATCAAAAGTATCTGTGGAATACACAGCATTTTCCTCCTCAGTGTAACCATACTCTAATGTATTTGGGTTCCTTTCCCAATATGAAACCCTGTTGCTTATTTACTCTGCAAAAGAAGCTGTGTTTTCAAAAATCTTACTTAGGGTGTTCCTTTTTTCCTGCAAATAATCTTGAGCTGCTCTTACTATCTGCTGGACAACTCCTGTAACCAGTAGCTGGACTGAAGGAGGATCCCAGGTCAGGAGGAGTCGGTGAAGCACACTCAAGAGTTCAACACCAAGGAGCTACAGTAAAACAAAACACATATAAAAAAATTAATTAGGACTTAACAATTCCTAATTGTTATGTCACTTGCTTATGATGAGCAAATACTTTTCTCACACAAAAATAATTACAGCTTTTGTAATCATCATCACAGATGAAAGACCAAGACCTAGAAAAAGCTGACTGTTGCAACATGCTCATACTGTACCTGGTCCTCTGCAATATGGATCCTGGCACAAGGGGAATCCAATAAAGTATGAAGTGCTTGTAAACAAGATGTAACATGCTCAACAGGCTCTTCAGGTCGTGGGGAACACAGAAACTGTATACTAACACCTGAAAAGAGCAATAATTAAAAAGAATGTTCACATCATCATAAAATCCACTTTTCTTTTTTAAATTTCTTTTTAAGTATAGCAGGTTCTTAACAACTTTAGAAAGATACAGATTTTCTCAATTCTTCTTCCTTTAAAGGAAAAGAGAGTTTATGTATTAGAAACAGCAGAATTGTATTCGCTTTCTCTTCCACACCATGCCTTCCCCAAAATTTGGCAGAAAAAATAATAAACAGTGACAGCAAGCAGCTTAGATTACTGAATGGAAATCCACACTTTGTTCTAAAGATCTGTAAGTCAGACTTCGGAATCCTTCAATTGTAAATTGAGTTTTATTTTATTGAACTCTTTTAAATGTAAAGATAACTGAGATAAAGTCAAGCCTCAAAAATTATGCAATATTCATATTATACATATGGTACTTAATTCTGGTTTTAAATATCTGTATATCTCAGCAAACTGTTGGCATTCCTCAGAATAAGTGACCACATCCATCTCTTAAAGCTGTTAGATAACAACAAAGGGAAACAGTGAGTGCTACTCAGAGGAGAAACTGATGCAAAAGCCAGTCTCCATGTGACATGTCAAATATCACTCTCTACTGAACTGTGTTTTTATGAGGGTGTGTATTTTAATTAACCTTACAGCTTTTCTGTCTTTGAAGTATAACATTTTGTATCATCTGAATTACACTACAGTGTAGAACAGTTCCTACTCATTTTATTCAATTACATAAACTAGATACACAACTTATCTATAAAAATCACAATAATCACACTGATAAATAGTCTGTCAAAGCTGTAAAGAACACAGGAGACAGAAATACGGAGAGGAGGAGACAAGAGATATTCTGAAACTTTACTGCCCAGACATATGATACATTTTAAACTTCCCAGACTTCAAGCAAAGTATCTCTTCTTATTCCTATACCATTTTGTACTATAATGTGCTGCTACTGAACTCTAAACTTGTAACTCTTACCCAAAATTAAGTGCATTCGATCTTTGTTTATCTCTGGCAAAGATTTAGTGGTAGGTGGAGTTCCAGGTGTCTGGTTTAACATAATGGTTGTAGCACGTTTCTGTGAATTGGGCATTGCTGCAGCAGTCTCTTCTGTTGACCCTGAAGCATTAAATCCTGTACTGTTTAGCCAAAGTGCCACTGCATGTAGTATGGGAGCCCAGGAGTTTCGGTAATGCAGTCTAGCTGTATCAATTGTTTCTGGAGTGTAAAATGCTCCCCCTGTTAAATTAGCAAAGCAAAGGTAAGTTCTGAAATTCTCTGCAAATAATAGACAAAAAGCATGTACTCTAAATTTATTACTTTATTTACTCTAGGTGTTTTTGACCATGTACACACTCAGATGTAATCCTTGTTAGCGACAGTGCATTCCAATTCTCCTTGTGAAGGAGCAACACTAGCAGCTCTCATAGGAAAGTGCAATGGCCACGATGGAACAGCAAGCAGAGAGCAAGAAAGGCAGGCAAAGTCATCAGGCCTTGCAGCATTTTTTATATAGAAAACTCATTCTTAACTCAGTAAAATATTTTAAGACAGTATCTGCCCTAATCTCAAGGACTAGGTTTTGCATTTGATATCAAAGGTGTAGAAGTATTCTTAATTCTACGAAGACATGGTCTTAATGATCTCTGTGATTCAGATAAAGAGTATCTTCATTGCAAATCGAAGGAAAAAAAGCACATTCAAACTTCCAACATACATTCCTATTACACAGAGGCAGAAATTTATCACTTGCATAAAAAACATGCCTAGCAAATAATATATAGAATAATTTGGAAGTATCGACTAAGGGTTTCTTTCTGTTTTTCACACCACCACAAAAAGAAATTCCAGTGCTTACCATCTGGTGGAAGTTGGGTAGCAAATTCAGCTGGTAAAGTTAAAAGAGCATAATCTTTCAGTGCAGCTAACCAGAGACGGCTAAGTGCAGGCAGCTCGGGTTGTACAAGTGTTATCAAACTGTCTGGTGGCAACTCATCTACAGCACCAAAATCATCCTCATCCTCCTCTGTGCTCTTTAAAGCACGCTTTGGTTTGGTCTCTGCTTCTTTCTTAATTTTCATGGCAACAACGTACACCTAGAAGAAAAACAGATATGAAAGTACATGCTATGAGATCCTAAAAAGAAAAAAAAGCAGCAGCCTTTCCCATGTGAAAGTAACAGATTCCATACACAGATTGACTCACCGGAAAATGCCTGGGAAAAAGAGACTGGCAATACAGTTACACTTTATTTAAACATTTTTGTTTTATTTCTACCAGTATGTAACACTTATGGGGCATAAACGGCACTTTCCTAAAACAATCTGGCTACACACTTTTTTACCAAAAAAGTGTCAATAACTGCTGCTCTACATAGACATATTGATTTAAGTAACTGATTTAATTAAATCAATGCATCCTTATTGCAAAGATTTCTTTAACCTATATTAAGAGCTACTAGATAAATTAGAATAATTGTCACTTTCTGGGAGCAGTTTAGGTATCATAAAGAATGAAAATGGCTTTAAATGTGTTACATGAATAGGAGAACATTTATATGTGTGTCTTTGGTAGATGCTATGAGAGGATAAAAGGATTTTCAAAAACTTAGATAAATATGGGAATAAGCAGAAGTATCAGACAAATACAGTAAAAAAATAAGCATTTTTAGAAAAGAAACAGAATAGAAATAAGGGTCCTCACACAACAGATGCTCCATATCAAAGCTGAAAATTACAGTACGGGGTGATTAACGTTACATAGATGAAATGTTAATATTTTCCTTTGTAATTTCAAGAGAAACTTCCAAGAAAATTTAATGAAAAAAACTCTACCCAAACCTTTAAGTGTTACACTAAGAGAAACGAAAATACCATTTGGGTAATTATACGTAGAGATCTATAGCATGCAAGTAACATTTCAGGAAGCAAGGCAATGTAAATAGTTCTAACACTGTCTTTTGTAAATCCTTATTTCTCATATTCCAGCCATTCCCCAACAGTATCTACATTAAGCCTAGTTAACTAACTGCAATATTTTCCCAGAATATAATTTAAGGTTGTTTGTATTTTTGCTTTTTTAAGTTTAAGAGCAATAAGATGGGAGGAAAATAAAAATCTGATAGGGTATGAGTGTATACTTTAATAGAGAAAAGTGCAGTAAAGCAAAGAACAATCAAGCCTCACTGTAAACATGGATCAACAGAGTGGCAGAAAAAGGAACAGAAAAAGATACAGAGATGAAAACATCCCAGGAGTGGAACTGCAACAGGTAAGGAGGGCAGGTGCAAGGTTCACTGGCTGAAGAGTCAGTGAGGTGTGAGGTTGCTATTACGCTGCAAAATCTTTTCAAACTTTGAAAGATTTAATGGTCAATGTTTACCTCGGCCCATGCTTTCAGAACTGCAAGTTTTTCCATAGTAGTCGCACTCTCTCGGTAAAGCTGGCTTGAAGATCCCTTTCCTGCTTGCACTTTATCCAGGGAAGAGACAAGAAGGTTGTGAACTCGGCGGAGATCATTCAGGTCACTTACAACCCCACTTCCTATCCAAGCGCTACATACCTAGACAATAAAGTTTAGAATCATTCTAAACTAGCAAAAACCTCAACAACCTTATAAAATAAAAAAATTAAATCTATAAGAACACAAAACCCAAAACAACCAACACAAAAAATTTAGCAGTTCTCTTCCTGCTTAATATAAAAAAATCCAAGGTTTTCCCTTTTTTCTCCCCACCCGTGGTAACAGAATTGCTCAGGTGAGTGGTAACAAAGGCTGTATTTGCAAAGCATGTTACAATGGAACTTAATAGATACATGGAAAACATTTTAAAATATTTTTAATCCTCTATAAATAAGTAATAACAATTTTCTTATTCTGTTCCCAAGTGTCTGGTCAAATCATTCAGGTAATGGGTCATTGCATTCAGTGTGAGGAATATATTGGACAGCAATTAATAAAAGTACATCTTTAAAAACCTTTATATTAAGTCTCCATACTAATGAGAAGCTTTCAAGATCATTAATGCCAAGAAAACTCCTAGGAATGAGTGAAATAAAAAGCTTTAAACAACTGGGTTCTGGCCTGGAACCAACAGTTCTAGATCTAGAACAATCAATAGAGATATGGTGGACAACAGTTGGGTGTCTCCCCACTATTCACTTGAATTGGACCCAAACAGGTACTTAAAATACAAACAACATACAGATCGGCTGCTCCTGTCTAGTGCTATACATTGGCATTCATTCTCTGAAACACATTCACACCCAGACCTAATGCAGGCAATTGAAGAATTCTGGAGCAGCAGCTTTTCTATAAAAAGGGACAAGTTGTTTCACAAGAGCTGCTCTGATTCTGGTTGGTGATGCTACAAGGACAAGGAACAGCAGCAAAAAAAACCCACAGAACTCAAGCAGTTCAGGTTTTACAAACTCTTTTTTCATGGCATTTTTGTCCTATCTCCAATTTATTTACTTTGCTTTTAGAGAACCAGTTCCATGAAAGCCTTTGGGGAAGGGCCTCTCATGATCTGGAATGATGGACAGATTTAAAGTAAAGTAAACACAAAAAGCATCCCAAAGGTGCCCAAGACAAGGCTGCTGAAAATCTGTCACAAATCCGTAATTCCTTCACAGTAGGACTAAGACCAGCTTCACTCCTGCTGCTGGGCAAGTCAACAGCTGTTTCAGTAATGACATAAAACTGTAACACCATCAAACTCATTCAGTGCAGCTCATCTCTGTCTGTGTAACTTCTAGAGGGAGTTAAATATCCAAACCTAATCTCCAACCATTTGATCCTGTAAGTAAGTGCACACATCCGCTTTGAAACTGGTTGAATAGGGAAGACTTTGAGAAGTTATAAGGAATGTTACATGTTTTCACACAAACTGCCTCTCCATCTAGCTTTAAATGCACAGAAGCATTCTGTAAGGTAAGATGAGCATCTTCTTTCCAATGTATAGATAACAAATTATGCCATATTGGATCTATCCTGACAAGTTTTGCTGGAAATTAAGAGTATAAAACACCACCGCAAAAAACACAGTCCTGCTGGACCAAGATTTACTAAACAAAACTCACAAACTTTAGTTTTAAAACTCACATTTGCATAGCTAACTAAACTGCTGCTTTAAACTACAGTAGTAATTTATGAAATCACATACCAGATACTAAGACAGCTATGTTGCTGATAGCTGATTTAAACTACAGCAGCACAAGATCAGACACACACACAAAAAAATAATCTTTCACTGAATTTTCACTGCAAGGTTGTTACTATGACTGTAATGAGAATGCTCAGATCTCCTAAAAATCTAAAATAGAGTATTAATCTGAATGGAAGTTTAGTGTTTAAAGGTAAATTACCACTAATCCAAATATTTGATCAGACTGAAAGGCATCTCGATAAATACATTACTATTGGTCTCATTAAGCAAGGGTTTTTTTTTGGTGGGGTGGGTTTTTTTTTTAGTAACAAATGCAGAGTTGATATGAAGACATAATTGGTTTCAGGGAGACTAAATATTTTTTGATATAGCTCCCTAAAGGGACTTCTGCAATTCTGAGGAACAAAATATATTACTAGGAGACACAAAAGATGTTGCAAAAACATCATGGCTTAGGTTTACAAAATTTTCCAGTCATTTGCTTGTACTTCTCTTCTGCATCCTTCTTCCAAAGAGAAGGAAAATCAGTTTGGCTTATACTATCTGAACATTTTCCTCAGTACCTGGCAGGCTTTTGCAGTTATATCAGATGGTGTATCTTGGGAAAAAGCTGGCCTCAGAGCAGCTCCAACCTGTTGATAGGAAGAAAAATAAAAAAATCCAACTAAAACAATAGTGACACAACATTCTTCATCTCACCTTCTTTAAGGCTCAAGCCTTAAAGAAGAAGAAAGACATGTTCATAAAGAACAAGAAAGACATGATTTCTGGTTTTGGCATTATAGTTACACCCCAAACTTATCCTTGCTGTCTAGCAGACATTTGCAATAGTATTCTTTAAACAACAAAGTTCTAAACCATTTTTTTCCTGCTTGCCCATTGCCTCTTTAAGCCTCAACTACCTTTGTCAAATACTGGTTTTGGCTGGCCGGCCATGCCCAGAGAGTGGGAGTGAATGGAGCTAAATCCAGTTGGCGGCCGGTCACAAGCGGTGTTCCCCAGGGCTCAGTGTTGGGGCCAGTTCTGTTTAACATCTTCACTGATGATTTGGACAAGGGGATCGAGTGCATCCTCAGTAAGTTTGCAGACGACACCAAGCTGGGTGGGAGTGTTGATCTGCTGGAGGGTAGGAAGGCTCTACAGAGGGATCTGGACAGGCTGGATCGATGGGCCGAGACCAACTGTATGAGGTTCAACAAGACCAAGTGCCGGGTCCTGCACTTGGGTCACAACAACCCCATGCAACGCTACAGCCTTGGGGATGAGTGGCTGGAAAGCTGCCCGGCAGAGAAAGACCTGGGGGTGTTGGTCGACAGCCGGCTGAACGTGAGCCGGCAGTGTGCCCAGGCGCTTTGAGAGATGGTTTAGTGGGTTTAGCGGTTTTGGCTGGCATGGTGGCATCAGATGTACGGTTGGACTTGATGATCTTTGAGGTCTCTTCCAACCATAATGATTCTATGATTCTATATGTGGTGTTATCTTCCTTCTGTTAACTGAGTATCCTTTTAATCATTGAAAGTATTACAGGTGCAGTTTATGCTAAGGCTTAAGAAGCCAATGACTTTTTGATGTCCAAAGGAACAGAGATGCAAAATCAAATGTTTACGGTTGGATCTGCATCAAGTTGCCAAAATGACAAACACTGACAAAAAAGCCTTTTAGGCAGTTGTTATAAGGCAGCATTTTTCTGAAACAAAAGGAACTGAGTCAAAGAGACAGAAGCAATGGTTACAGCACTACAGAAGGAAGAAAAAGGCAGGGAGTGAAAGGGATGAAAGCCTGCCTTTAAAAACTATTTGCAAAGATCCTGAAGACACAGTGAAGACAAAAGAGGTGAAAGAGTTAAGCTACGCAACAAAATAAAGCAATAATACCCCAAAATAAATCTTCATCTACCCATCTCCCATTCCTGTAGTTTTCATATATTCATTAATTCCCAAGAAAACAGATTTATTAGATTCAATCTGAAACTGAATCAGTGCTATTTTCCAATTCCTAATTTTACAAATGAAATGCCACTCTTGCCAAAATTAAAACGGAACTTGTAATATTTGGCTTTCAAGAATCAATAGTTACTGAATTTTCACTTTCATCAGCTACTAAATTACAATAAATAGGACGAGATACAAAAATAAATTTTGAAGAGGTAAATAAAAGTGTCTCTTCAGTACATTTCACACACAAAAAATCTCTTCACAGGTCTTTGGAAGTTACAAAATGTTCTCAAAGCTAATACTGGCATATTGGTATAAATACACAATTTCCTGAACTTATAAGGGAGGTCTCACATTAGCCTGATACTGCTCCAGTATCACATGGCCTGGAAACTCTGGCTCAGGAACTGATGCAAATTTCTTGATAATGTCTTCAAGAGCTTGAAGACCCGCCATTCGTAACTGGTTGCTGTGATCAGTCGCAGCCATGAATGCCATTCGAATAAGGTCAGAGAGATGGAGTACCAAGAAGTCATCTTCAAACAAACAAAACAGAAGAACTATTTAGCATCTTAAAAGTTAGCTAACATGTGAGATATTTGTAATATTGTCCTCACTGACATGTACAAGTTTTACCTGTTCTTTTTCAAAGGTCCACATTTAGGGCATGGAAGAAGGCCGGAAAGAATGTAACCTATTTTTCTGTCTTCCCCGTCCCCCCCCCTAAAATGATACAAGGACTTTTATTCCTAAGACAACCTTAAAAAATTAAGCACAAATTTGAAACAAAATGAAATATATGATATACAGAAATTGCATTGAATAGAGTATGTAAATGTGGCTGAGTAGCTTAGAAGAGATTAGAAGTAAAGCTAATTTTAGTGACCCCCCCCCAAAACCTACAGAAAATCTTCAAGGCGATTCCTGTTGGAGCCCTGTGCTTACAGTGACCCCTGCTGATAAAGGAAAACCTCACCAAGTTTGAACACCTAAGAACAGAGCGTGCCTCTAATTCTCCTCCCAAAAGCCAGATCTAAGGCTGTAAGCGAGCAGCAGACAACATGCAGAAAAGAACAATACATAAGTCAGTAACATTTCTGAAAGGATTATTCTTCTCTATTTATTATTTCTTTCCTTACTCTCAATTTGAAATTACCAGATCTTGTACAACTAATATGAAAATAAATAAATTTTAAAACATAATAGCCAGGGTGGCTAACAAAATCCACAAATTATGAAAGCTCTACATGTTTTCAAGTCTCAAGGTAAAAAAAGAGAATTTTATGTTGTAGCTGAAATTTTTTAGAGGCATGTCAGTAAAGCAAAACTAGCAATCACTTAAAAACTACAAAGTAGTGAAGTCTGCACTTACTTTTTTAGACCACCACAGATATTAGTAAAATTTACATTTTTTGGAACTTGAAGTTGAGGGGAGTAGAAGTTTGCTGAGTTTTTGTTTTTACAATGACCTCAAAACACATAAAGGTCACTTTAAATAAATTCAGAGATGTAAATTCTCAGCATTATTATATGCAGTCCTCTGCACGATCCTATAAGCAGCAGTTAGATCCTATAAGCAGCAGTTATTTCATGATTTTCTCTATAATACAACACTATCTCAAAATAAACTTTCCCAAAACTCTTCCCTCACTCTTCAAACAGTGACCTCAGCCTCAAATCAAGATTCTCACAGAACCAATGCACAGTGCTTCAACCAGACTGCATCAAAGCAACACAAGCAGACTAGATAAATCTCCGTATCATAACAGACGCCCTCAACACAGACACTAAAATCCATTAATCCCATGCATTCTCATCATATTCATCCTACATACACAAAGTCCTCCTGAGCGCTACATGGGTGAAAGCAAACAATCACTATGCACCAGAACCAATACACAGGGACAACTCAACACAAGGACAGAAACCTCCTACCATCTGTTAGAAAAATGTTTCCTCACAAAAGAACTACGTCATCTCTGACCTCTCAATTTTGATCCTCTAACTCATAAAAGTTCTTAAAAATATGAGCTTTAAAACTAATATTCATCATTCTCACGGATACCAAAAGAATGAACTTTTTAACAAAGCAGCTGGGTCCATGTCTTATTGTAACTCCCTCTCACATCCACCTCTCTCCACCAATGCCACAGCATTGCTCTGGCCTTATCTCTTTTTTCTTTCCTAGCATCCCTTTGGTCTGGAGATGCTAAAACAACCTCTGAAGTCTAATTCATTGCTGGTATTATGTTAAACTCGGAAACTGTTCCCAGCTTACCCTTAGCTAGATGTTTACTGCTGCTATTTCAGACTGGAGAAAAGGTTTGCAAATCTAACGGGTATTTTTTCCAAGCAGATCAGTCTGTCAGAATTTATTTCTCTAGCAAACTTCATTCTTTCTGTTCATGGTACAGTAACTACAGTGGTTATACAACCACAGCTTTATTGACTTTTGCTGGCCATTTCCTTTGTTTTTAACCATTTGAATGAAAGGGTAACTGCTTATATTTTTTTCTTGGTTGTGTAATCTTAAGCTGTAAAGAGGTGTCAAAAATAAAGAAAGAAAGAAATAAAACCAAAACATGCACATTCTGTAATTACTTTTTGGGTTTTTAAGTCTGGCCGAACGAGCCAGTGCCAGATCGAAGTGCGCCTTGTTCGCATTCTCACACAGCATGATAACTCGGCACAGACAGTCTGCTGCAAACACACGAGTTGCCCAGCGAGGTGCTACAGAAGGCTTGGATTTATCCTCTTCACCCAAGGTGGTAAACATTGTATCGTCATCCATCTCGTCCTTCTTCTCCGATTCCTCATCCTTCCCTCCTCCCAAGGGAGCAGCAGTGCTCATGTCTACAACACAGAACAATTAAAAAAAAAAACAACAAACCAAACCACTGTTAGAATCCACAGAAGACAGCTGAGGATATATTCAAGTTTTTCCTTACACTCAGATTCAAAACAGTCCAATTCTTCCGTTGAAACAGCAACATTTGAAAAATGTCAGAAGGCATAGGAATAGCAATAAAAGAAATGTTTTTCACCTCTAATCTGGGCTATATTACCCTTTATTTGGTTTAAATTATATGAAATAAATTCCTGTAACATTAATTCTCCACAGATACCAACTATAGCTGAATCCCGTATCTAAACTTCTCAGCTTTGAAAATTAACCCATTAATTTGCCAATAAACACGGTAAGGACATTACTAGGCTCAGAATCAAAGAATCAGCATGGCTTTGAACTATTCAGCTCCTCTTTCAAGTAAAAGCTAGAGTGCATGTTAAAATGAAACAAAACTACAAAGTTTCAGGCCATGGGACAGTTATGCAGCCAAGTAGGCAGTTTATGGCACCCACAAATGTGCTTAATATTCAAAAAATCCTTTTTTCTAAGCATGGCTGCGAGGCTTCATTTCAGAAAATAAAATTACTTCAGGGATCACATTAAAAAACCAAAACCTAAACAGGGACAAAAAACAACTCACCAAACATGCATATACACTTCTACTATTCAGAAATGAGAACATAAAATCTCAATGACAAGGTCTAAAGTAACAAAATGCCAAGATACTGACAAAAATTACTCTGGTAATAATTAGAGAAGAACAAGAAGAAATTATTGCAAGGGTAACCCACCTCAACTAAGGCATGCTTCTTAGAAAGACTAAATTTAAGCAGCTGAAGAGTCAAAACATTCAACAGAGAAAGAGCATATGGGAAATCAAACATGGATGATGCCAATTCACAACAAGAGTGTTTTGAGAAGGCATCCAGGACCTTATGTGGCTGATTTGTAAATCTCTGCTTAAAAAGCAACCAGATTTTGATCATATGCCAGTTATTTGTATCAAAGGAGTTCAAAATGAAGTTGCTAGTGAAGCTGCTAGCTTAAAAGTACAGCTGAGAGAAATTTATTTAAATATGGTTCTCTCAGAGATTATTTCACCTAGTAATAAATAAATTAGAGATTGGAAAACTGTGTTAAAAACTTTAAAACCCATTCCACACAAAATAAGAAAAGGATATGCCAACTTTAAACTCGGGAAACAAGGTCTTTCAGACTGGGCAGATATATGGTAACTACATCGCGTAAAGAAATCATTGGTAGCATTACTCATCAGTAAATGTAAAGGTGGCAACATTTAGAAAGAGCTTCAGGATGAACTCACAGTATGCCAATAAACAAGTATAAGTGTAAGGGAAACAAGCAGAACCTGCGTCACAACCATCCTACAAGCTGATAAACAGCAATAAGGTCTCAGAGGACAAGATCTGTGCAAACAAGTCTGCAAAGCTGAACAACAAGCAAAAGTTTCATCACCATGGTAACCCATCATCACATCAGTAACTCACAAAACCTCATAAAAGAAAGCTCAGAGCGTGTAGAGCACTTCTTTCTTGTATGCTCCTGACATATAAAGGCTAAAAAGAACACGTCTGCTTTCTCTAAGATATTGAACTGTCAGAGAAATAATCACCTTGCTTCGCCGCTGGAAATCTTTCTTTAAGGCAGCTAATTTCTTAATCTTAAAAGCAGTATTCTAAAATTTAACATAACATTGATGATTTCTTCTTTTTGAGGAAGTTTTAATGCACTATAATCAAAGTTCTATATACAACACAAGCTACTTCTTAACTAGGATAAAAGACAAGCTCCAAACAACTATTGCCAGAAGATGCTAATACTAAGGATGTACTGTCATTTATGCGAACCCTATAGAACACTTACCACTGGAAGCTGCAAGGACATCCTTACAAAGCATTAGCCAGTGAGAAAGGTTTTCTACTGCCAGCGATGAAAGCATATGTCCCAGAGTATCGTGGATATCTGAGCACAACTTCCGATCAGTCTCCCGATCCAACATTCCAAAAAGGACACCTTCAAGGCCTGTCTCTGTTATATTAACCCCCTGATGCCGGGAATGAGCATCTCGCCGAGAACCAGCTCCTGGTGCAAAAGGATTAATATCTGCAAAACGATAACGAAAAATCTTTTCTGAAATCAGTAACTCAGTTTTAAAATTTGGAATAACAGACTAGAATTGGACATTGTGTATTTGTGTGTGTATAGTTCAGGCAATGATACACCAAGACGTTACTGAATTTCTTCTGAATTAACACTAGAAAGATTTTAATACAGCAATTCATTTAATTTATTTTCTGCAAGGCAAATAATGCCTCCTAGTATTACTTAAAAAAAAAAAAGAAAATGTCTCTCTCTGTTCAAGGTACAACCTCCATGAATTTGTAAAACCCCAAATAGTATTGGACTCGAAAGAATCTTTCCAGAGACAGACATAACTGGTGTGATTTAATACGAGTAAGCTCACGATTCTGTTTGTATGAAGACTGAGCTGATCAACGCTGTTGAGCCTCCTATATTCACGATAAAATAATACATGGAAGAATTGAACCCACCAGCAAAGTCCACAGGCTTTGCAGTCATGCTGCTAACAGAATATAATACAACCAGATGTCTCAATCAAACAGCATACAATTAAGTCAATTTCCAAAAGAGCAAGACCTAAAATACCAGAGAAACTGTAAAATGTTTCCGCTGTATGTACGCTGCATGTCCTATCTGATTGCCAGTCTTAATGAGGCAGAGAAGTTCAAGTCTGAACTTTATAAAAAGTTAAATTATAAGTGAAAATCAAGAGGTAAGCAGGGGATTGGCCAGAAGTTACTGGAGCTGGAAGGGACAGTTTTAGGATTTTTTTTCTGTGCGTGGGGGGGGTGGGGGGCTGTTGGGGTTTTTTTCCCCCCTCTCTGAAGGCAAACCAGACATGCACATATACGTGCGCTCAATTGTTACAAAAAGGCCACAGGAAAGAAGTACTTACTGATGCCACCGTTTTCTTTGTCCCCAGCATTTTTTGCTAAACTCATGGCATATTCACATACTTCTGCTGCTTCCCTCTGAGCAAGCTGTCGTAAACATGCAACTGCAGCCCGGCGAAGCAGCAAGTGGGAGCTGCACAAATGAACCTAAAAATCAGAATCATTACAGGCGAGTGAACTGCTGCACCTCCATATCAATAAATCAGCGCTGCTAAGGACTAACAGCATTCTACTTCTCAATTAGATGCCCATGTGCGAGTTGCTGGGTACCAAGCTCTTTACAAGATCTTGAGAGTTCAGAAGTAAGCACTGATTATAATGTACAAATATGAAAATAAAGCTGAACAACACAGAGCTGACAGGTGTTACCTGGTTAAAGAGATAAGAGGTTAAATATTGGAACTACTGCGCCACTGTGATTTAGACTAATTATACTTTCCAATCTGTTACACCCTTCAATACTACTCAACCTCATATTCTGCTATAGCTGTAAATCCCATTCTTTTAAACAAAAAGCCATCATCAGGTGCATCACACGACAGCCATCCTAAAAAATTTTCTTTCAAAAGAATTTATAGCATAAGTTTTTATAAGTGCCTCTCAGTAAGACAGCTTCAGATTTCTTTGCTAACTGGCTTCTGAGTCCTTTTGAATCACCTCAAGTACAAGCAAATGTTTTTCTTATAGAAGAATTGTGCATGGTCCCTGTTTTCCTGAGAGGAAGTAGCTGCACAGAGGACTGTATGTTTTTCCACAGTGAAAGAGATGAAGAGTGCTCTTTAAGAAACTTTGATTCTTTATTTACCCTGTGGAATTTGTTTTTAATAAACCAAATACACATTTGCTTTCTCGGTATTAGGTTATTATGTGGATGGAAATTGCCTTCCTAAATGAAAGTGTTGTATAGTTTATAAAGCATTTTAACAGTACATCTTTATTCCACACATAAATAGACAAGATTTTAGTCCTGAAAAAACAAGCAGACTTTAAAGAACCTCCAAATATCACACTGAGGTTGTGTTAATGGAACTAAAACACAGAACATTTGGGGGTTTTAATTAATGGAAAGAATATTCCCCGGTTCAAGGTAGAAAACAAACAACTAGTGGTTACGAAGCCAATGCAGGAAGAAGAAATGGAACTAGACTGTGGAACTGTGTAGTTTAATTTTGATACCTACGGTTAATTCCATTAAAAAATGAGTCAGAAAGCAATGAAGAGTTTGCTAATGGGGCAGGTAAGGCAGACCTTGCCTACCTATCTATGTATTTGCAGTATACAGAAATGCACAAGAGAATTCAGAGGAAACCTTATCAAATCAAGTATGACTTGGAACTAAGGAACATGAGAAAAGAGAAGAAAAATAGCTTTTGTTTAGCAGAGGACCATAAAGGAACAGGAAAGAGACAGTAGAAAACCCCAGGAAACAACAGCACTAGTCATTCCTGTATGAACTTCAGTGTCTGTAATATGACCCACTGGTACTTACAGAGTAAATGGCTGTAGGGATTGTTTGTGATGCTGTACATAGCACTCATACAGAAGGGCCTACCTACTTTCGGGTACGTTGCACACCTTTCATGAAAAGCTTTGGGAAAGGACAAGTGAGATTCTGGGAACACAATGCACTCCCAGGAGTGCTCCAGAGCTGGGGGGGAAGCAAGGCTCATTGCCCGGGGTGGGGGGAAGCATGGAACAATGAGAGGATGCCCTAGGGAAAGGCTGGATGGCAGACTAAGGAAAAGGTCCCCTGTTAACTTAAGTAGGATCACACTCCTTCAGGTAACACAGAACCACCAGTTCCACAAAGAATGACACAGAGAACTTTGCAAGACATCCAACAGACGCTAGGGAGATGCTTTTCAAATTTCTCAGTATTGGACCGCTGAACCTCTGAAAAATAACTTTAAAAATAGTAATAATTAAAAAAAAAAACAAACCACAAAACCCACATCAAAACACACACCCACACACAACAGCTTTCCTCTTACAGTCGTATTTGGTATCTTTTGGGTGCCAGCCTCTGTCTCACTTCCAGGCTTAAGCCAGGACTTGCTGACAGAACACTAATGGAGGGAGAAAACACCACCACCAACAGCAGCACAAGAATTTGAATGTCAGCATCCACTATGCTGACAGTGGTAAAATACATCCAAAAATCTCCTACCTTTCCCCAACTCACTCAGTCCCCTCTGTGCCTGCAATCAGTTGGAGGAAACAGAGTGTTTAAGCATCTTTTTACTCAGTCATATCATATATAAATACTTGCTATTTTGTGCCGTCTAGGGTGAAAGAGAATCAGACCCTACGACTTCAATTTGGGCAGTATTCTGAAAAGATTTAAAAATGGCCTGGGAACAGACATCCTTTTATTGCACTCTAGTGTTTTTGCAAATGTGACTTGCTTATTACATATGGGTTCCTTGACACCTTGCTAAGTACTTCTCCTGTCCTCTGCCAAGCACGTACATAAAACTGTGAGGAACAAAAGGGGTGCATTTTGTACTCACACAAAGACTGGGAACCAGACTGGACAGGTTGACATGCCGTGGTGCAAACATATGAAGCTGCTGAAGGCAGGATATGGCAGCTGCCTGAACAAGCGAGTCTGAATGGTCTTGTGTGATTGCACATCCCACCAAACAGGAAGAACGGATTGTTGAAATCGTAGCTCCGTTACCTAATGATGTAATACGATATCCTTAACACAGCAAAATTTTTGTACGACAACTGCAGACTTTAAACTTTGGAGAAACAAAAATTTTCAATGCTTCAGAGTTCACAGATTAACATGCAACTTTTCTGAATTCCTACTACAAATTAGTAACTACACAGCTTCAAAGAAACACTACAGAGTGCTTTAGTTCTCTTTTTTAAACTCAGTTAAACAATGTCCTCTCCAAATGAAATTTTGGATCAATGATCTTCAGTCAGAAATATTTTAAAAATATCTTCCCAGGACATCAAACTAGTAAGTTATCTGAATTTAAATTTTGAAAATCCTTTTCATTCAATACATATGGGCACTATTTCATGCACCAAACCATTTTCTAAAATATCAGATAACACTTAAGCTAGCATACACATATGCAGGTGATTTTAGTGAGCTCCATTAGATGAGTTGCACTGCTCTAACAGGACAAGCATTGAAAAGAACAGTATTTAACTTGAAAAATAATCCCATTCTGTACTGAATTCACCTGCATTAGATTTATAAAAAAAACTTGATTTACAGAAAAATGTAACCTGCAGAAGGCATTCTATAGAAGTTGTTATTTAAAACATTAACGACACTCCAGATCAAAAGGTTAACATACAGCAAGCAGAAACACAAGTTCAGTTAAACCATCTAGAAATTTTTCATAACTAGAAATTTAAGTCCAGTTATTTAGAATTAAAATTTCACTAGTGGCTGGCTCTCTGGCACTGCATCAAAGACCATCCTATAAATATTCCTAAAAATCCCAGTTAGACAAAGTTACAAATCCATGTTTTTGCCATCTGAGACACAGAATTTCAGATATGTTTGTCATGACAAGACCTTATTCTCCACAGTAAGGTACAGTGATCTAAGACTATAAAGAATGAGTGGAAATGAGTTATAGTTCACAATATCATCAATTATGTCAAACTTAAGCTTTTGCCATCAGTTAAAAACAGAATCAACACATGTTGAAAATGCAGAGCAAAAATCTTGCCTCTTGCCTCACCTCTACACAAAAAATATACGCAGCAAAATATGCAGCAAGGTGTTTTTCATCTTTTACCTACCATGCAAATTTGCCATCAGCCAGAACACCATACATCACTGCAAGTTACACAAATCTCAAACTGCAGTCAAAAAAGCCTCAAGCAGTCACTAGTAGGATCAGAAGTGAGGCTGCTTGCAAGACTCTAAGTGAATTTGTCAAAATCCCCACTTGCCTGCAACTGCAACAAATAAAAATTTACTTTCTTCCACTTAAGATTGCGATATATTATCTTCATACAAGTTAGACTGTTTGTTTTCTCTTCAAAGTCCCACTAACCTTGCAGCTCAGGCCCAACAGTAGTTATTATAGCTCCAAGACATCGGCCTAAGCATTGATGTACTTCTGTATGCGATGGTGGAACAGTTAAGAGCAGAGTAAGAACTAGAGAAAGCGTTGGCTCCACATATCCACGGTACATCGGTCCGCTAGAATCTACTATCAAGGCAAGTGAGTGGAGAGACCAGGTCTACCAAAAAAAAAAAAGAAATAAAGGAATATTTTTCAGTAATACATTTAGGAAATTTAAACAGTTTTGTATGCAGACTGAGCCTAGCTCTGTACGTCCTTGCTTAAACACGTCCAGTTAGCTAGTCTGACTCCAGAAGTGTTTCAAAGGTCTCAGAATCTCAAGCAATCGCCTGGGAGTTTAATATCTCTGCCATACTTTTTGTCTATCAGCAGTTTTGGGCACAATGGAGATGAAGATGACAAACAACTTGAGCAAAAAACAGTTAAGCACTTTGAGAAAGAAAAATACACACACACCCACTTACAAAAAGGAAAAAAGAAGAGTGACTCTCGAGACAGGAGAAAGAGAGAATCATTCTGCTGTAAAACTGGATGTAGAGTCTGTAATGGGCAGTTGACAAAGTCCTTAGTGGGGAGTGCCTTTGACATTCCAGTAAAAACTGATTCTCATGACAAGCTGAAAGGTTCACAAGCATTTTCTAATCAATTTTCTTATTAGAGGGTGCAAGAGAAAAAAGCAATACTGTTCACAGTCAGTGTACTACAGGCTGATGGAAAAAATGGTGAAAGATCAACCTATTTCAGTTGCAAGATAAGTAAATAACAAAAGAGCAAAACGATTTATTGTAATTGTCAAAGGAAGAAGTGGATGAGGGGACAGCCTTTTTGGTCACCGACGTTTCACAGGAAATAAATTCCCCTGACAGATCTAAAAGCATTAGCTATCTCTCCATAATATCCTACTAAATGATATTATTTCAGAATTTTCTCCATTAAATATGTGATGTAATTGCGCTGAAAAGATTAAGTTAAAAGAATATTACAGTGACAGAGCTAGACTCTTAGGAATGAGCTGGAAAACCTGCCTTTAAAACTGCTCCTTTTTAATCCTTTCTGACGCAACCCAAAACCCGTTAGCACTAGCAATCACGTAACTACTTCTGCAGTCCTAACCACGTGGTAGCACATTACAGCTTACCCTCTCATTCCTGCAAATTTCCATTATTTGTATCCCCATACAGTTTCTGTGCACCCACACTGACCTAGTGAGGGATGAGGTGTAACAGCTTAGCTTTTCACACTGGTCTGGTGTCACGCTCTCAACAGAAAATCAGGTAGGTATACAAGTTTCACCTGCACTTCCCCTCTATACTTCACTTTTTTTCATAAAGCAGTAACTTTTTAAATTTTGGTTTTTTAAGCGAATGGTACAGAATTATATGCCTCAAAATTACTTAGTTCATACATGGTCATATATGAAGTAAGTTACATACGCAAACTGAATTTTGTCTTACTTTAAAAAAAATAAGAAAATTTAAAAGACACTTTAAATTGTATTTATAGATCATTAATTTTTAAAAATTATCTCCAAACAAAACTAGGCTTGTTTTCCCAAGTGATAAGCTTGATTTTTTTTTTTTTTTTTGAATATTGCCCTGAAGAAAAGAAATAAGAAGGCACTCCAGTACATGTTCTATCAAGGTAACAATATAAATCAAGGTGGAAGTATAATTCTGTATAGTTACTGGGGGCTTCAGCTTCTCAATCTGTGAGTATAACGTGCTCCTACTCATAGGTGGCACACAACCTCCTGCTGCTAAAGCATAATAGTCAGTCACTATTCCACATAATAGTTTCCTTGCAGTAACTTGTGAAAAGCAAGACAAAAAATTACCTGTTATATCATGCAATTACACCATAATCTTTGAAGAACAGTAATTATAGACAAGACACTTTCTTTTACTCAAAAAGGGAGGGGGGAGGTGTTGTTTTTGTTTGTTTGTTTTTTCCTTCTGAAGTAATTCTTTTATTCTAGTGCTTTGATAGATTTCATTACTGGAGGGGAAAAAAAAAAAATCAGCACTTTTCCCTCTAATATTCAACTTACTGTAAAGACAGATGTACCGGTCCATCTAGCCCTCTCTTCTTTTACAGCAGCACCCACAAACAGATGCTTAAGGGAGAATAAAGACAGACCAAGACACTGACCCCTCAAATTTCTCCTGGCAGAGTAAAGACACTGTGTTCTCCCAATTTTCAAGTATTTTCAACTTCGGAAACTTTCTGATCTGTGCAGTGTTTATAGATATTCAGCAACTCCAAAGGTCTTGCTTTTTCAGTAGCATGTTTAGTACCCTTTTTAGTCTACCAGCAAATTTTAGCAGTCAAGTTGTCCTCTTGTGAGATTCCACATGTCTATAGACCATAGCGGGTAGAAACCCCTCCCCGCCTTTGCCTTGTCTTGGACTTGGCTCCTACTAGTTCCCCTTCCATCCGTTAACTGTAGTTTAGCTTGCAATAGATTTTTGTTGCCATAACATAAGCCCCCAAAGATGATATACTGCAACACTGTTGACAGTATCACATATGCAGAAATTACTTGGCAAAGAAAACTACTGCTCATCACCTGAGACTCCAGTAACTGATCCCATGTTAACCATTATCCAATTATTAAAAACTTCAGTTTAGGCAGCTAAGGTACAACTAACACATTTTGCTTTACAATTACAGTCAGTTAGGAATATGCTCACAGTGAGTTACTCTGGCTCAGCTGACAAGCAGACACTTGTCAGTCTGAATTAATGTGACCACTTGCAGCTGCCTCCCTAACAGTAAAATTACATTTTAACTGCAGTATATATTTGGGATTCTGTACTGTAAGTGTTTATGAGGAAAGTTCTGCTTTCTTCACATTCCCTGGCACATGCTGCATCCATATGATTTGGCTTACATGTGACGATCTCTTTGAGTTTTAATTTTAATCCTGAACATTTTGAAGTAGTTTTGTGGTGATTGTGTCTTTTACCTGGACTTCAGGAGAGGTTCCATCTTGTGCCAAAGCCAAGAGAATACTGACACTAGTTTTCAGATGCTGTCCAGAACCTATTCCACCAACATACCGATGGAGACAGCCCAGAGCCAAAGAATGGCCTGTTCTTGATACAACATCTCGAGCAGATTTCAACCTATTAATGTTTATATAAAGAGAAACCACGTAATTCATTAAGTTTGTTACAAAGAACCCTTCAAGTATCATAACAGTACAAATTACTAACAAGAATTTTGCAGGCCACCTTACAAGATCTTGAGATGCCTTAACAACAAAAGTAAAAACTATGTACTTAATCTATATTGCTATTAAACCAGATTACATGTCAGACAAGTGAAAAAAAAATATTTTAATAGTTATTTTCTTTCTTCCTGGTCAGAACTTGACATTTTATATGAAGAAGAGTTTTGGAAGTGAAAGAATATATGAAAAGCATCTAGTGTTTACCAATGTTTCACAGCAGACTAACTTAATAACCAGAAAAGTCATTGCTAGACCACTGCAGTGCAAAGCAATCAAGAATGGAAAAATGACAACACATATTGAGAAATTACAAAGAAATGCACAGCTACGTCTTCCACTGCAGAGTCAGCTGAATGACTGCTTAATACAGCTATTTCCTTCTACAGCTGAGTTCTAAGACTTTTCCAATGAAGTTATGTTGTTGTTGTTTTTTTTTTTAAATAGTGTTTTATTAATTAAACTAAACCAGAATGAACAGCATTCTAAATGATGTAGTTGTATAATCCAGTGACTTGTTGAGGAATGACTGTTTAATACAGCTATTTCCTTCTACAGTTGAGTTCTAAGACTTTTCCAATAAAGTTATGTTGTTGTTTTTTTTTTTTAAATAGTGTTTTACTAATTAAACTAAACCAGAATGAACAGCATTCTAAATGATGTAGTTGTATAATCCAGTGACTTGTTGAGTATTTTCCACAATACTTCTGCTTCTGAATGCACATCACATACATAACTTTTAATTAAAACCTTTTTGAGGGCTGGGGAAGAGAGAGAAAGGAAGGATATACTAATTAGAACAAATTTTCAAACATAAAAAAATTACTTGACAGTGTGAACAGACTGGCAATCATTAACAACTTGAATCCTAGATAAGATACCAAGGAAATAGTTCCAATAATAGAAATTCAAGGAAAGACAATAAAGATGATGTACTTTATTACAAGATGAAATGATGGGACAAATAGAGTTACCCAGAGGTAGGGGAGCTGGACTGAGGCTATGTGCATGCAGCCTGGCCAGCCAAAAACATGGGCTGCAGCCTTGGCAGATGCATTCTGACTCACAGATAGGCTGACATCTTAAATTTAAGCCAAAAATTGGGAAACATTGTCTTGTTATATCTACCAGACATCCTTCTAAAGACCTGATATTAACAACAGAATACGGAAAAAAAATTATGGGCCAGGAGATAAGTTAAATAAATGTATAAAGATTATGTTTTGATGAAACAGAACCACTATTGCATCATTCATATTACAGACATACTTAGTGTAAGCCGCGCTTATCTATCGGAAGCAGTTTAGTCACCCTCAAGTAACTCATCAAAAACTATTCATTGGTATCATTTCACATTTGAAGTAGTTTAACAACTCAACTGTCACTCCTGGAAGAATCGTATGAAATAAGTCTGAAAAAAAAAAAGATTCTGTTTGAAGGTTTGTTAGATCTACATAAACATAGCAATCAAGCATGAAGAGAAGAGAATAATCAATATGGTATTTAGTAGAGGAATCTTCCGAACTATGTTAAATTATATTTTTATTTCCTTTTCTGAATACAACCAACTTACTTATCAAAACTGTATTGAGCCATTCTAGCAATGAAAGAGGCTTCTCCAACCACTTGAGCCATTCTGCCAAGAGCTTCACCCGCTGCACATCTCAAAATAGGGTTAGGATTATCAAGGGCACCCATTACCAGCGTCAGAGCAGATTTGCGGACTTCTTCTGGTCCTAACGTGCTTTTATTCTCAGCTAAGCCCTACATGAAAAAAATATGAGAAAAAAAACATTCCAAAGCAGGGGGGAAAGGGAAGATATAAAAGCATTTTTACTATATTTGAGATCTTCAATTAAAAATTATGCACTTATGTTTAAATTTGTGATAATTTATTCTAAAATATACTGGTTGAAAATATTTAAAACTCAAAAATCAACAACATAGTCTTATGTTCGCCAATACTCTACCTGTTTCACACACAGGAAGACCTGTTGCACCAGTTTTTTTTATTAAATACATTACAGTGCTACATGCACCCTACTGATACTGAATCTGAGCTAGCCTCACACAGGATATCCCAGGAAAAAAAGAGCAGCTTTAAAATCTAACTGCAACATCTCTTTCTGCCAGACAGGAAAACCACAGCTCAGTTATGTTTCTGCAAGAATCACTTAAATCGAGGACATTTTAGGTACATTAAATTTTTTTTTTTTCTTAATAATCACATCTTTGCAAACATTTATACAGCCTGTTATATGAACATTCTACAGAACAAAAACATTAAACACTGCTTCTGCAGCTTCTTTGGTTCCCGTATTTCATTAACAGTACACCACCTTTCACTACAACTTTCAAGAAGTCTTTTACTTTGTGAAAAATAATTAAATACATGTAAGTACAAACACTGCATGTATTATAGAGGAAGAAGTTGATGGCTCTACCACAGAATCTCATTTTCTGTTCTGCAATCTTGATTTCAGCTCAATTTTGACAATTCTTTGGCCATTTGGCATGCCGTGAGAAATTCCAGGCACCTGTTTTAGAATCTGCTCTCCAACTTGTAGCAACATGGTTCATGTTTCTAAGAACAAAGCAAGGAAGAGATGCGCTGTTTTGCCAATGTATTTTGCCCATCAATCAAGGACATGGAGCTCCAGTAACAATTAGCTTAAACGAGGCAGCCATTTTTTGTATGGCAAAAGTCACACAAGAAGAAACTCATCCAATCTTTAATTACAGGCTGGCACTTCTATGAGGGTAGCTTCCTCAGTGCACAGGACTTAGTTGCTCTGAAGATGAACAAGGGTGACAATGACAGATGTTGTCCAACAGACTCATGAATTGGAAACTATATAAAACAGCATCAGGAAAAACACAGAAATGCCTTAAGAAATTTGACTAGTAGAAACAAAATCCTACTTTCTTGAGGCAATGCCTCAAAAGCATTGAGGCAATGCAAGTCACTGAACCCAAGTATTTCTCAGGAATATTATTTGTGACTTGCTGTCTAGCTTCCTGACTTGATAGCATAAGGTTGGACTTCCAAGTGTACACAAAGAACTGAGAGCTGTAACTGAAGTCAGGGGGGCTGGACATAAGCATCTAGAATTCTATGCAGTATCAGGGAGTCTTAAGAATAAAAAAATTAAGACATCCAAAATGGAAACCCAAATCTATTTTTGTTTTTATTTCCACAAGCCTCACCTGCACAATACTCTGACATGAGGGGTGTTTTGAGTATATATGACAAAGTACTTAAATCCATGAGTACAGTCCAAATAAAACTACAGGATCGAAAAACAAAAGACAGTCTGAATACTACAGAATGCTGACTACATGAGCCTCATCTCTTCTCTATACTGATACATGCAGACAAGAGCTCATGCTAATATCTGAAAAAATTCAATTTTGGCATTTTCAAACTTCTGAATGTTTAAGTGGTAACTTTAGTAACATTCTTCTAAAAGCCTTTTATACTGAATACAAATAAATGAACCAAACTGCTGAACTTTAGCATCCTTTACCAGTTTACAAGTTTTACCTTCAAGGCACTGAGAACAGCAGTAAAGATATTAAGCTGCACAGCTTGCTGGCGAACACCTTTAGCCTGCTTGACACATTCAGCAAAGTGATCCAACATTTGTAATCTAAAACAATGGAAAGAACATAATTTAAGTTATATTCTTTCAAAATACAAACTACAACACAACTGGTAAAAAAAAACCCAACACAATAAAAGGGTCTTTTAAGTTCAGTCACAGAATTTATGCTTCAGGGGCTGCAGAAGGTATACACTTTAGGTAGAAAGGGCAGAGTTATTCTGAATGTCCCTTTGCTGGTTCTTTTAGTTCATCCACAGATGTTTACTATTCCTTTTGAAGAAAACACCACCAAGAGGAAGTGAGTCTTCAGTTGGTTCTTTTAGTTCATCCACAAATGTTTACTATTCCTTTTGAAGGAAACACCACCAAGAGGAAGTGAGTCTTCAGATACATTTGGCTGTATAACTAGAAAGCTATGAAGACAAGAGTGGAAAAATGCTGCCTCTCCACTACCATTCAAAATAGTGTTACCCTCCATATTCCTACTACTGTTCCCATTGTTTTTCCCACTTAACCTCCACTTTCCCTCCATTTAACCATGCCAGAAAGTGTTACTGGGAGGAGTACTCCTCCCTAGAAGATAGCAAGAACAGGAGCATGATGAATAATCTGTATTCTTAACTACTTGGCAGTTCCCCAGCCCAATCTCTCCATAGCTAACAAGAGACAGAGATCAAGTTGAATTGCTGCAAGCTGGCCTCAAGTCTATGCTGCACTTACTGTAAAATGAGATTGACTGCTAGGAAAAAACTGTTCCCATCACAATTGCACCGAAGGATAATTTTACTTTGAAGTGTGTCTTAGAGCTGCTTTCACTCTGTGCTCAGTGACGAATTAGCTAAACTCAATGACAAAAGTAGTCCTGACAACTTGTAACTCTGCAAAGGTAACGTGAAACACAAAGGAAAATAAGCTGAATTCCATTCCCTCTTTTTCATCATGCATAAAATCATTTGCTGAGTACAATCAAATGGTCTTACCCATGGAAGCCAAATGAAATTCAATGGATGCCACTGCTATGTTTCCAAGTTGATGTGAAGCTAATGGCAATGGATATTTTTGCAGGAAATTTTGGTATTTGATATTACTACTGTTAAATGCAGTAAGAGGAGAGAAGAATCTAGTCTCCACCTCTGAACTCTAAACTTCAGAACTGATAAAACTGAGGAAATCACCTTATTTCTAAACTGAGTAGACTCAATAAACACCAAATACTGAACTCTGAATTTAAAAGACAGTTGATATCTAAGTAGATTCGTATTTCAAGACAAAAAAATCAAAACATAATGCTACCAAGAGAATGGAGCATTAGATTCTGAAATTGAACACTGACGTAAACTGACCTATGTTTGTAAGAGACATGAGGAAAAACCACACCGAAGAGAGCCACAGATGCATCGATGACAGATACTCCTAAAGGAAGGGGACCGGGTACAGCTTCACCAGCAGGGATGCGCAAATAAATAGAAGATGGATCATGTTCCAAAGCACCACTTCCAGACGCACTGTTTGGCTGAAGCTGCAAAATGCCACATAATAGGAATACCTCTGAATATATCACTGCACATAAAATTTGGAACTAGAGAGAACCAAAACATGGATGCAGTAGCTTAGAACAAGAAAATAGCTTACAAACACCTGAACACAACTGCAGTGTCCCCATGCATACACACTAGCATTTACAGGGCCAGTTAAACCCCAGACGGTCAAAGCAGTTAACAGCTGGATAAATGTACAAACTATCACTCCTGGTAGTAAGAGATGCAAATTACAGAAAAGCAGATTAATTTTGGTATTAATAGTAGCTTCTGAATCACCGACTACAAAGTCACATTTCAGAAAAAAAGGTTATTGATTCACTCTCTGAGCACTGAGTTACAATAGTATATTAAATGATCAGTTTTGGCTGTAATGACATAGCAAGATTCAGAAACAGTACTAAAATAACTAACATTCCTGTCATCATGAAAATACTTCCTAACTGTCATTCTTTCCGGAAACACAATTAATAACCTATTTTCTCTGAATAAAAACTTATTTTCATAACTTGTTAATTATTTAGTCATGAAACAAAATTCGAAGGAAACACAATTAATCACCTATTTTCTCTGAAGAAAAACTTATTTTCATAACTTAATTATTTAGTCATGAAACAAAATTCGAATCTAGTAGCTCTGTATTCTTCTTAAAAGGTCAGAAAACAGAACAAACATTTGTTGAGACCTCCATGTCACTAAAAAATAAAATGTGACCAAATACAAGAGAATCCTGTGCTGCACTACAGGGCTTCAATTACCAACAGTGACACTGTTTTACAGTTAAGGAAAAAAACCGTTTTTAAAATTAAAGAAAAAAAAAAAAAAAAAAAAAAAAGACAAGCAGAGGAGGAGCATCCCAGAAAGCTCTGTGGATTGAAGACTGCACTGCAAGTCTATTATGTCCACCACAATAAACAAGGGAAGTTTGTAAAACCCTTTTTTCCGCTGACATGGCGATGTTTTCTCAGAAACAGTTTTCCCTTGGTTCCTCACACTCGGTATCAGTTTTGGCTTTTGGATCTGCTCAAGACAGCTGCCTCCTGAGACACCTTGCCATTATTAGACAGGCTGTGGCAGAAGAGGCCTTTTCAGCTCCCCGCTTCTTCTTACACCAAGGAATTTCTGAGAAGCCAAGTTGCAAAGTTTATGATGGCACAGTTCAGCAAATGCTAGTTGGCTGTCTAGGGAATACAGTTCACTGAGAAATCAAAAATCAGAGCAGAATTATGAAGACAGAGATAGGTTGGTGAGTATACCCAGATGGACAAACATTTTTTTCTCCATGTCATTAAATCCTGAAATATGAGGGTAAAAGGCTTGAAAAGAGGCAGACAGCCCCTTCCTAGTCATCAAAAATTAGGAAAGCACAGAAGGCTATTACAAGATAGTTTCCTAAACTATTTAACACTAATAAATTGTTCCCTATGCTACCTTCCTTCTCCAAGGGATATATAAAAAAACAACTGGATCAACGTTACCAGTTGATCTGAAAAAATTTTATTGAGACACACTCATTGGAATACTTGCTTCCTTTTTCACAATTTTTAATTCCTATGTTTCAAAGACTCACTTTTTTTAGAAGTGGAGCAAATTCCTTATAACGACAACAAAGTTGTGTCAACGTTTCCAAATGAAATGTACGATTTCATACTACACCTATAAAAGCAGTTAAATCTTGTTCTGCTAACACCATTTGCAATACTGATATTTTGACAGCCGTTTCATTATAAAACATGTTAAGAGGAACGTACATTTCTCCCAGTTCAGAAAAATATACAAGAGAACAACTGCTAGACTAGGAAGACTTGGGGCGGGGGGGGACAGAGAGTGTTGTTTTGTTTTAAAGAAATTAGGTTACTTCACTAACCACAGTGAGTAGCATTATGCAACTTGTATCTCAGCTGTAGGCAGTTTTTAATCAAATCGGGACACTGCAGATGGAAGGACTTCCATCTAACAAATCTCTGAAATAAGACTAAAAATAAGGCATGAAGCTTCAGTTTTAGAAAGCTTCCCCCCCACACACATCACACAGACAGATAGCGCAGATAGTTCATTATCCTTGTAGTTTTTTATTACCTGGTCTTCAATTGACTTATGATCCGTTTCCTGCAGCCAAGAGCCAAGAAGAACACTATCATCATAATGACAAAGAGACCTTAGGAGTGATGTGGTCGTATTAGCAGAGTTGTCTGTCAAAGTAAATTCTGCTACCAACTCTCGAAGAAGCGCATTAAATGATCCTAAAAGGGCGAACATTAAAAAGAATCATTGCTGCTTCTTATCCAAAACATTTCAGCTAGTGATCACAAGTTACAAATCAAAGCACGTACCATTACCTCGATTTTACAGGTAGCAAACAGAGAAGTAAACCTGACAAGACTAGAGTTGAGAGCAAGGCTTCAAACACAGAACCCTCAGCTCCCAGTTCCCAAATCAATGTTCTAACAACAGACTGAGCCATCCCTTCCAAGATGATAATCCAGAATTTGCAAAAATTTGCTCATCCAGACAATCATGTAAATTTAATGAATTAACAAAAACAAACAAACAAAACCAAAAAGCTAATCTGTCAGATCATGTGACAGTGCCTGGCAATTTAATAATAATAGCATAAATCTGTCTAATAGATCACAGTAGGTTAAAAGTAAAAAAATACCAGAAACCAAAACTAAATCTTCATTCTCACATCTGCCCTTTGTGTATGCTAAGAAATAATGCTCTCTATCTTTTAAGTAACAATGACATAAAACATCTAAATAGGATTTCAGAACATGATCTCCATACCTCTCAACCCTATAAATGGCACTGTAACTTTTGTACTCTAAGTGTTACTCTGATACTTTGCAATATTCATACTTTGTAGTTACACTGTCAAGATGACATACGGAAGATGAGGAACATAGTACAAGACTCTCGGAGAGTCCTAGTATTCTATTTTGAATCTTGTATCTGCTTCAAAGGCAAGCACCAAAAATACATTAAAAGAAGGAGAATTTTTACTTTAATAAAAATTCTTAAAAATGGATGTACCTTCATATGTCTTCGGAGGTAACAATGCCAATATATCATAAAGTCTTAAACGGACCATAGCTGCACTAGCCTTGAGATGAGCTCCATGGGCTTTAATTACTGATGGAATGCTGTAGAATCAGAAAAGAAAAAGAGACAACCAGAAATATTGCAGTTGCGGAAAAGAGTATTTTCAGATGTCTTTTCCTAAGATTTGTCTCTAGCCAGGACAAGAAAATAGTGTTCAGAGAACTACTCTGAGCAACATTACTCAATTATCAGTACATTTTCAGAGGTAATTGTACAGAGGAAACTTTTTTTTTAAAAAAAACAAACCCACACACTCCTGTAAATCAGAGCCATGTACCTCCTCAGAAGAAACTCCTTTTTTAATTGAGGGGAGAGAAATCAAACCACAAAACCCAACCCAAAACTGTGGGGCTTTTTTATTCTGTAAGTCTTTTCATTAGTACACTTCAGAAAAGGAGAGTTTACTGATTAACATCTAGTATATCAGTATCTTAGTTTTCTCATTTCTTGCACAAGGATAAGCAAACGATGAATTCAAAAGCTCACTGAAGTGGAAATCCAACACACAGTTAACAAAAGTTACCGCGGTAGGCCCTTCAGCACAGGCTATGCAATAATATACTTCTACAAAGCTAACAACCGTAAACACAATGCTCATAGAAGTTTTTTTCAACATGGACAAGCAGCGACAGTGCAGTACCAGGTCAGAATATGAGTTAAAACAAATTAGTTCTAGTATTTCAGGTCTGGGAAAAGACAAAAGAGAGTAAGAAGCAAAAACTGTCTACTTACTGCGACATCATTGTCATGGCACATTCTATGGGTGTCATCAATTTCCGGATCACATCCTCAGTAAGGAGCTCAGGACAGTGAGCAACAAAACTTCTCATGGCTAATAACAAGAAGTTTACATTAAAATTTTACTGAAACAAACAAATATAAAGCATGAGCAAGATACAGATCCTAAGAGAATATCAAAAAAGCAGCAATTAAAGATGTTTGTTCAAAGACTGTGTGACATATTCATAAAACTATATGCCAAAACCAGGTCCCATCAATGAAAATCTGACACATCTTCCCTGCTTTCTTTGAAAATGGGTAAGTTCTGTCCATAATACTTGGGATCATGTTTTAATTTACTGCGCACTTGTAATCTCCAGGTTTGAAATTCTTACCGCACAGAGCTCCAGCGCGGCCTTCCAGCGTTACTTGCCAGGTAAAAGAATCTCCTCTTGCCTTCTCTGCTTCCAACTCCTTCAGAGAACGTGGAAACACGTTTCGCCATAGCAGCAACATTTTAGGCAAATGATACCGAACAACAGAAGGACCTATGCAAAAAAATAAAGCGACAGTAGAATTAAAATTTCTATTTAACTAAGTGTGAAAAATCTGCCATGAAAGCTTTTGCTCTTGTACAAATATATACACACACACATATATATGTATATATAACTAGTTTAACGGTCAAGTTTAAAGAAAACTTCTGAAAACTGCTTCAGAAGATCCAGTGCGAGTGCATTAAAAATATATTGGAGAAGGACAATCAAAATAGGGCTACACTGTTAGAAAAACACAACAACAAGCTGGAAAAAAAAAAAAAAAGAGCCAATTTAAAGAATCAAGATGAAACACAAAATGTTTTTTGCCGAGACATCAAAATACTGCAGAATGCATCAGAACTTTATCATATTTTCCAGTACAAAAAAACACCCACTATTGCTGCAAAATTCAAGAGTATACTTATAACCTCTCAAAATACAGCTTCTAATATTTCTGTGATGGCCGATAGGAACATGACACTGGCTTTTCTAAAAGACAACTGAAAGGCTTTCAAATTGATAACACTTCTAATCAGTACTGTTCCCTATCCAGAAGGCACACATGCAGCTTGTTGGAACGCTCATTACATTTTATTCACAGTCCATTTCTTCGGCAACACAGTATCATGGAAGGAAGACTATGGGCAATTTTGCCCTTTTCATAGAATGACTAAAAGCCGGGTTTCTAAAAACAGAGCAGAATGGGTTTTTTTAGGTACAACATCTTCTACTATCCTTCAGCTTACAAAAACACTAATACTTCACTTCTCCCCAGCATAAACAATACTGCTGAAATAAATGCACTAACACTCTGTTACTCTTGGTATAAATATTCTTGTGCTAGATATTGGACTGATGATATGTAGAGACCATTTGCCACAGTGGATGATCAGAAACGTTGGACAAGCATTAAAACAAAACAAAAAAGCAACTGATTTACAAACCTAAAGTCATAAGCGCTCCAAGTAAAAGCCATCCAGCTTGAGTCCGCTGCAGGGAGAGTCTGCTGTTTTGTGCAGCAGTTCGTAACAGATCCTCAGCAATACTGACCACCATCTGCACCAATGACAAAAAAACAACGGATCTTAAAAATATAAATTAAGCCACTGTAAGCTACTGCTACGCATCCACCCTTACAGACTATGTATAAAAATGTTCTCAAATAATTTAAACTGACCTTCCATAAAGAATGAATGCAGATTACATTTCATGCAGATGATTAGTGTTTTGCATACAACAAAACAGACAGTAATATTCTCTGCAGCAATTATTCATTAATACGCAAAACAAGAATGCAAATTTGAAAGAGAGAGGGGAAAAAAAGCTGGTAAGCACTGCAATTGAAATACTACAAACACATGCTCTGGCCATTACTTTCTTGCCAGGCACAAGTTCAATTTCAGTAACTTGTTACCATGTCACACATTTTGCAAAGCTGTTACTTCTAGATAAAAGGGTACCTTTTAGTATAGTCACAGATTAAACACTCATCATCTCACCTTTCCTTTGGCGTGAGGAATACCTAAGGGACACTGATGTACACCACCTAACAAAGCAGCCATTGCAAAACTGTAGCCACTAACAGCTTCAGGGGAGGTCTTCAGATTGTTGAGTCTTTCTGCACATCGGTCCAAAAACGGAGTCAACTGAAAAGGCAAGGCCACAGCTACACACCGCAAGCACCATGCGGCAGCAAGTCGAGCAGCCATGCTGGGATGAAGAAGAACTGAAGTTACTGTCTCCAACAGACCTACATAAAAGAAAGTTTACAGACTTAAAGTTATAATGCTTTTTAATCTTCATAGACAAGTAAACTGAATCAATACTAGACAGGTAACATCAAAGTTAAGAAAGTCAGAATTAAAGTACTTGAATTTTATGACTGCCTTTTTCTTTAAGGAAAGATAGAAGCGTTACCACCATTATGCTGCTCCACATCAGGTTTTACCAGCAAAGCTGGAGCTGCCAGAGCCATAGCACTGACTTCTACTACTTGAACAACTGAAAAGGGGCAGTAACGCTATGTAAGGGAACAGGCACTGACGATTCCTGCAATATGCCCACACTTTACACAGATTGCCACTAACACAGCGACAGTAGATTGATCTTTTGCTTCGCATTGTAGACAGGCACATGCTACAGATGCCACGGACAGCTGTACTCTGCTTTTGACACACTGCTGTCTCCCCCGCCCCAAGCTACCACCCTTCTACACTTTCTGAACCTCCATGTCTAGCTAATCCCACTTTCTAACTGTGAGCTCTTCAGGCCAATCTCTCTCCACACCAACACCTTCCTTAATCCACATCTCTAACTTTGCAAACTCCTATATCCAAGCCCCCACTGCTGCCTTATCTCTTGCTCTCTCTGTAGCTAGTGAACAACTTGTACCTGTTTACTTCATAGCAGCTAGCAGAAATAACACTGAGATACCGTCCGCTCTGGTTTTATGGGGCACAGCAGTCAGAAGGAATAAATATGAGCACAATCTTCCCCACCCCATAGTTCAATCAAAATCAGTATGAGAAGAGTATCACACGCATCAAGACAACAATCTACATAACAAAATGTCTGAAGGAGCTTGCACTTCCTTATGAAAAAAGACACAGGCATCCGCAAACGAAAACAACGTAGAACTGCAACACTACAGTATAAACATGGATTCAGAGTTAAAACAAACAAGAAAAAAATCCCACACAAACCCTAGTCAACTAAAGCCAAGTAACTACCTTTTAAAAATCAGACTATCCACAGCTTCATCTCCACAAAATACTCTTAACCTCCCCACAGAAATTTGATATCTGAAGGTAATACAGCTTTCCAGGAAAAATATTTCAGACCTTACATAGCAAAACAATGTATTTCCCATGAAACCATTATCAGAAACTATAAACTATATTAAACTAATGCTAAAAATCACAACTTTACTCACTCTAAAAAAGGAGCTTCGAGCAGACTTCAATCAAAACAGTTGCTTAATACTTTGCCAAACTTGAACTAAAGTCAGGGTACTAAAGACAATGAGCTGAACAAACGTAGCTACCTGGAGTACTACAGAGAGTGTCAGTTTCATCACTGTACTTCTTATACATTAATTTATTACTTAACTAAATTTAATGATATTTCATATCATTGCTCAAATGTCTCATTTAATCTATTTAAATTTATTTGCATACCAATAGAGGGTTCTTGAATAAGAGGAGACGCAGTGGCATTCAGACTCTGGACCAGACTACCCAGTTCCTGGAGGGCACACACCATTACATGCTGGCTTGCAGCTACATCAGCAGCTCCTGATTTATTTTCACTGTTAGCATCATTCACTACTGCTTCTGCAGAAAAGAAAAGTATCTTGCTTAACTACCGTTTGAATCACACCTGAACACATACAGGATAGAAAGGGACAGATTATATTAGGGGACCCTATATTAAAACAAAACAGCATGTTTGGTCATAGTGTGAACTTGCAAAGCAAACATGTTCTGAAGAGTAGTTTTACAGCTATCAGTCAAACACGATCATCCAAAGACCATGAAAAACAGATGCCCAGCAGTGACTATGGATGGCAGTGCACTAAGAGGTAGGATTAACAGTACAATACAGCAAAAGTAAGTATACCCATATACAGCAAGTGTGTATTGTACCAATACACAGTAACTAAAAATATAATCTCGATGTATCTAGGTTCTGCGTGCAAATCTGCATGCATATATACAAAATCGGACCCTTCATAAATAATCACAACCTCTAATGATACACAGTAACTAAAAATATAATCTCGACGTATCTAGGTTCTGCATGCAAATCTGCATGCATATATACAAAATCAGACCCTTCATAAATAATCACAACCTCTAATCATCTTAAAGTTATCCAATTAAGTTCTTAGATCCCACTGTAGGTTCTTTCTCCTACACATTATCCCAGAAGCAGCAACCGTCACTTCAAAGAAAAGGGACTTCAGTACCAGCTTAATGTTTGTATGTCTACTACAGAACACATTTAGAAAATCATTCCCCTTATACAAAGGGAAACAAGCATTACCAATTAAAAATCCTGCCAATTTATCATCAAATTCATCAGAAATGCTCAAAAAAATGAAACAGTTCTTCCGATTACCCAAATACATAACGGAATTTCCTGCAGCTTTGACAAGGTGACAGGAGGAGGAATTTCTGCAACTGTTTCATCTCAGAATTAGCATTTCCAGTAGACTTATCTTCCTGGAAGTAACACTTATTGTAATCGGAACCCTTTGAAGGTTCCATACCTACCCTATCAGAACATCAAAAAAATAGTTATGAGAAGAACCTGCAAAAGTTTCAAAATCAAGTCTATTTCTATATGCTAAACATTACTTTAAACTCAAATTAGATGGCAGCAGCAAACAAGAAGAAAGAGATGTTTGGTAAACACATTGTTGTGCAATTCCAGTTTACTTTCTCAATCGTCAGCTCAAATTAACTCATTTCATTAGAGACAAATGCCAACACAGTTTTGTCAGTCCTTTTAGTGATTACATATTCTGCAAAGCTCAGCAAAGGGGCCACATTTATCTCCTCTAATTCCAGCCTTCAGATTACATCTTTATTTGTCACTCGTAAAAGCCAATTGGATATCAGTATGGATATTAGTGGGGGATACACAAGGACCTACAAGATCTTCAACACTGGTAGTAAAGAACTCTGTGTGACTTCCAATACAACCTATCCCAAGACAGATTGCAAATGCACTTTTTTCCCCACTTCCATTCTAAGTAAATGCAAGGTCAAAAGCCATCACAGGATAACAAGCCAGTTTTACACAATCACTTTTCAAGTAGAACTTACATTTCGGATATAATTTCAAACAGAAAGCAGCTGAATTATCTTTTACCATAACAACAAAATTACTCCTCACAGTAGAAGCTGAAAAATGGCTGACCCAGTATAATGACAGTAACTTTCAACTGGTCTCAAATAAAGAAAAATGGTTCTCACCCACTGCCTTCATTTGTTTACCCATGGCTTGACAAATATCTTTGGCAGCTGCAATCTGTGCTTTCTCCCCAAGTAAGCTGCCCACAGTTGCTCTCAGGATAAAGGACACGCATCTTCGAGAGTAAACTGCCTCCACATGGGTCTGAGTCGCACGAGGATGGGAGACCAGATCAAGTACATGCGACAAAAATGTGGCAAAGTTGCGCTCCAACCACTGACCTCCTAATGTTGTAACAAAGACAACGTAGGCCTGCAAATTCAGAAGTTACATACAGATCCAATTAAAACAGAAACAAAAGCCTATATTCAGTCACCAAAAACTAAAGACTACAGTTACACTCATGCATAATGCAGTACAGTAGCAATATCAGTTCATAACAAGCAATCCTAATGAGGGTAAGCAAGATGAATCAATCCATTAGCCAGGTCTTTGTCATTGAAGCCAAACTGTTTCCAGTGCCAAGAGTAGCTCCCATTCGGCTACATTTACTGTGAAGCACAAAATACTCTTCGGATGACAGCAAGAAAACCCAGTTCATTCCTCTAAATGTGTCTCTTTCTAAAAATTTTCAGAACATAATGTTAATAACAGCAGCAACATGAATGTGTTCTAATTCCTAATGAAGACCAGGCATTTTCACCAAGTTCACCTGAAAGAGGCTGAGAAAGAGAAGAGAGTCTCACAAAATACCCTAAGATCAAAAAAAATCTAGATTCTGGCAAGCTACTGCAGCATATTGAAATATGTCAGAGTGCAAATGCGTGAATTTGAAGAGATGTTGCTGCCACCTTTCTCTATCAGACAAATGGAGCTTCCACATTCAGCAGATTTCACCTACTCAAGACAGACATACCGAAAAAAGAAACATAGTTTAACAAATCAGGGCTGCAAACTTTACCCAGCAACTGAAGAGAGCCAGCACACACAAAAGGACAACAGTGTGTCCTCTCTAAAAAGAAATACAAAATTTTAATATAAAGCTAAAGTCTTTAACACATTAAGTTTTCAAGTTCTTTTGCAAGCTAATCCCACCTAATATACACTGATCAAATTAGCTTTCCTTAGCATATATTTTAATCTATTGTTACTGCCTATCAGTAATAAAAGAGACTAGCTTAGGTGAATGACACCGCATGTACATCTCACAAAACAGGTGAGTCAAACTAGACTCGTAAGTTAACCTATAAACAAATAAAGAACCTAAGTGTGTATTTTTCCTATTAAAAGGGTTACAGTTATGTATAAATGTTACTTTATTAAGAAAAAATAAAAAATATGACAGTTTATCACAAACCTGGGTAACACCAACTCGCACTTCCCTATTGACAGATCCTCCTACTTTTAACATCTCTCCACCACTCTTTAGGAAACCAGATCCTCCTCGCAGAAATCCTGTGGCCATGAGCTCCAAGACCTCCTCAAGTGTGGCTCTCTTCACATTCTGTCGCATCACTTTTGCAAAAAGAAAAGTAATCATTTAATCCCAAAGTTCCAACCAAAACAAGCAACGATCTTGGAACCTGACTTATCAATTCAAAACTGTCTTGTAAACATAAATCTAGCCAACATTTCAGAGAACAGCTTGTTTTCATGCTTAAAAATAAGCTACTTTTCCCAGGTGATTTTTGATACTTTGCTCTCTCTTTCTTTGCATGACTACAACATGGATTCCATACTCTTTTTAGCTTAGAGTTTATAAAACCAAACAAACCACCTACAAGCTTCCATCTACCAGAACAACATGTCGCGCAACACTGTCATGTAACATGGTACTGAGGGTGCAGTTTGTCCACTTGTACCTGTTGCTTGTTTTGGTATCAGTGCTGTAGCCATGACTGTTCCCAAAAGCTTTGACACCGCAACTCGCACACCATAGTTTGAGTTTTCCAGAGCTTTAAAGCACAGTGTTGCAAGATTCTCTAGTTCAGCTGTCCACATAAACACCGCTTCATTCTGTAATTCCAGCAGACACTGCAGAAAAAAAAGACTTGCTGAGCATCAAACGAGACCATTCTTACCTTCGATCTAAGTTTCAGTGTAATTGTTAGGTTTATTCAGCAAATATTTTAATATGAATATTTTAAGAGTTCACTTCCCCCCCAACAGAGTCTCCCATTTACCCAATAACTTAGCTGAGTAAACAATCAGAAGACTCATGGAATAGGTTAATACATAAATAAAAATTAAAAGAGGAAAGCACAATAAAAGAACTATGCTGCCAAAAACCTCTCCCACCGAGGCTCACAGCCAACATATTCTATCTCGTATTTGCTTACAAAGTGGGGAAGACAGTGCCTCCGCTCACATGAAATAAGTCACATGTCTGAGCCTTCAGTGTAAACTAGTAAGGACTTATCTTGCCCAAGTAACTATCAAATTTCCTATCACAAACAACAGGTCACAGTTCAACTGCAGGTACTTCAGTCACAGCACAAGAATTTCTAGGACTGGTGAGAAACACACCCACCTTAGCCACCGCGCATCGTACAGCCATAGATCTGTCCGTCAGCAGTGATCGGGCATTCTTATAAATATCACGGTGACAAGAAGCTGCTGCTCCTCCAAGTCCATTTAGGACTTTCTGTAAACTCATCAGAATTTCACTGCGGCCCTGAGACTGCTCACACACCAAAAAAAAAAAAAAGGAATTACACAAAAAAGTGGACAGACTACTTATATCAAGAACCAGGTGCATAATTCTGCATTTCCTGCTTCTGCGCAGGAATATTTTTGGAAACATTGATAATATAGGTCACTGAAGTCACACACAACCAATACCTAGCTGGTTTCAGGTATGTATAGTGCTTTTAGTAAAGCACTATACATAGCTTTACTAAAACTGCCTAAGTTGTCACATAAATTAAGATGAGCCCAGGCAATTCAACAAACTGGCCCCAGACAAGGTGCTTCTGTCCTGTCCCATCATTTATCTGCTGCAGCCTCAGGAAAAAAGAAAAAACAGTTGATATGAGAGAACAGCAAGTTCAAGTAGTCAACAGCTTCCTACTGTACCTGCACACAGGCAAGTACTTACCCACTGGAGGGCACAAAAAAAACCAAACCAACCAACAAGATACCAGTACAACACCACAGCTGAAGAAAGCAGCCGCCACTGCCAGGACAAGTTCCACACAATCAGTACTCCTTCCAACTTGTCATAGATTTAAAACAAAACAAAAAAAAAACACAAAAAAGCCCCCAACAGAGCTATTTGTGTCAAATCAGACCCACTGACAGCCTGGGACATATTCTCTCTTTTCAGGGCACAATGTATCCTGCTCACATGCAGAGTAACACCTTTGTTGCAAAATGTAAGCATTTATTATTCATTTTTAAACTACTCCTAACGAGTAGTTAGAAATGGTACACACAACCATTTTGCAGTTTTAATTACTGATGTCACTATGACGCAACTACTATAACATTCATATGACAAAACTCTATACATCTCTGCAGTAAAAATACTTGCACATGTGTAACATATGTTGATACAAACTATCTAAGCGACTCGCATTTTTCTAGGCAGAAGGCAAACAATCCAGGCATTTTGGGAAACATCTTTGGAGAAAGCAGGTTTCAGTTTAAACGAAATCAAGACCACATATATAAAATAAGCTAAAACTTACCTCTGCACTTTTCAGAGACTTTAAAAGATTATTCACTGTTTCCGGGAAAGAACTACCCAGCATTCTGCCCATTTTTTCATAAAATGCTCCAACACATGCCACAGCAGCCCTATGAAAAAAGACATTAATCAGTCTATTTTTTTCTGTATCATCTAAATGAAGATAAGTACTTAAATAGAAATGCATGTTTTAATCATCGTTGATGAATAAAAATCTATTTCTTATCCACCAGTTATACCAGCTGTTTAACACTGTGCCTTTAAATCATTTTTTTTTGTTTACAAAAAAAAGTAACAGAAAAGTTATTAGCTTCTAAGAACACAAATGTATTTGACTGGGTATTATTACAGGATCTACATATAGAATGAAAAATTCTGGAGAAGACAAGTGTATTCTGAAATTCTTGAACATTTGGTTACAGTTCTCTGGGCATAGATAATGCTCTTGTTTGACAATCTGCAGGTTCCATCTTAAATGGGGTACCTGAACATAATCAGCAATAATCCCGCTGGTGAAATTTCTTCATTGCACTACTTCATCAACTGTTATCCTCTCCATGACCTAAGCACGTGAAGAAACAAGATAGTCCCTTGCCTAGAGGACAGCACCTCACTTGCAGATAGCCATGTATGTGCCACCTTTGAGTCCTACCCTCCACAATCTCAATCCTGCTCTTTTCTCTGCTGTATCGAGCACATGTGAACTCCAAATAAGCAGGTAAAACATCAGTAAACATAATGTGCACATATACAGGTAGATTCTTCTGTAATATCCAGGACCACTTTGCTTAAAAATCATTCCCCTTCCCCTAATAATATTAAACATACAGTTTTGTAGGCAAGTAGGCTGCAGTATCATCTTTGCTCTTGATAATGTCATTACACTTGTCAAGCGTCTGAAAAACAGTAAATGTGTCTCCAATGCTGTAGAGAGCAGCAAGATTTTTTGCTAGTAGTTTTCGGGTAGGTGGCCCAGGGGAACTGCTGATGAGTCCCGTTAGCTGTTCTACAAGTTTCTTCTGTTTTTCCTTGACATCTGTCTGTTAACGGAACAAAAATAAATAAAGAGAAGTCATTTAATCCTGTGTCTTGCCTCCAACACCCAGAAAAACCTACAAGAGATTGAAGTAAATCTTATACCACTCCCACTTGCATGTAATTCAGCAAATTGCTTGGCTCACCGAGATCTGAAATACTTTCAATAACAGCAGAGACACATGCTAAATGCTCAGAATTAGCTGTTACCCTATTCAATTTTTACTTTTTAAAAATACTTACTAAGGATACAGTCATACCTGCCTAGAACATCTTTTAGTCCTCTTTACTGTCAAGAATTCCCACTCTGGGAGGGAAGGTTTTGCCTTCCAAATATTTACAACAACGAAGAACTAAAACCAAGCTATGCATTCAATAAGAGAGAGTCATACTGACTGCCTACAATTAAACACTTAAAAGCTACAAACTCATACAGAAGCTCTTCAGGCTGAATCTGAAATCATACAGTTATCACCTGGCCATTACCTGTCAACTTTCTCTAGCATGAAATTAATGCAAATGTTTTAGAAAGAAGGGGAAAAAAAAACCCAACACATTAAATTACCTTGTTAGCAGCTACCAGCACTTTATCCAAAAATCTTAACCACTCAAAGATAAAGACTGGTCTCTTTGCTTCTGTGATTTGAGCTAATGCTTCTTCGTTCAGCAACAAACTATGAGCCAGCTCCATAACTGATTAAATTCTGCTTTTATTGTAAATTTGTATAGCAACTCTAAAATAAAAAAGCAAATATTAGTATCAGGTATAGTACAACTGTACAAAGCTTTGAAAAACCAAATGAAAGTATGAAGATGATATCTATAGATTACAGTAACATGGATCCAGCTTGCTTAGACTTGTCTTAGCTAAGCAGTCCCACAGAAAAACTACTCACATATATACAATTGAGTACATCCATTAGTATTTCAGGGAACAGAGTTGTTAATTGTAAAAAGAGCACCTACAGGCAACTTCCAGGTGCCAACGCTTAGCCAAGAAAAATATACTGAAGTCTCTGTTTAAATTAAAAAGCCAACCAACCAACCAAACCCAAAAGAACACACAAAAGAGGTAAAGGAGTCATCTCACTGTCTCCTCTTACATAAAACAGAGTAAGGATTGTCCCTAATCAAGACCTTTGACCACACTACCAAAGCTCAGGCACGAATCTGGCCACCTTCTCAACACCTTCAGCAGACAAGGTGAGAAGGAGATGAACCTGTCACAAGCAGGAATTTCCACCCATCACAAATTTGAGAGGGGAAGGAACAGTGACAGCATTTGGCATCGCTGACCTAAGACTTCCCAGATCCCACTAGCTTCGCTTTAAGTGCCGGACGAAGAAGCCCTCCGAGACTTGGCAAGCTCTATGTGCGAGAGCCCGCAATACAAGCAGCAGCCAAACGACTGCAAGTCTCCCCAACAGGCAAAATACTATGGGTCAAACACTGGAGCTCCTGCGCAAACAGGGAATGGGGGTAGCAACAAGGCACTACCAAAAGCACACTACCAATGTAAGAAAAGACCCCAAGACAACTTAACCTCAGCAAACTACATTTAAACAAAATGTAGCTGTTTAATGCAAAACAGATAGAAAAACAAAACTTACCTAAAACTCACAAAATTAAGTCAACCATCTTCAGCAAAACTAAACCTCAAAAGCAAAAAAAACCAACCCCAAAACCCAAATGCAGTGATGCTGAAACGAGGATCTTGGGCAAAACAGAAAAAGTAAAGCAACTAAGAAGCATTACGTAAGGCATCGTCTTTTGACAGCAGCACCAGCACCGCTCCACTTCTGCTCTCAAGTGCTCGCAGCTGCTTCCTCATTCACGGTCAAACCCAACAAATTCTTAAGTCAAATGAAGCTATTTAAATTAAATAGTTTTAATTTGTTTAAAAACAGTCCCCAAATTAGACAGTAGTAAAGGGTGGCATATTAATACTACAACTGTATTATGGTTCTAAATTCACCATAATGATTTGGTGCTGATGAAACTAAAGCATCACAATGTCTATAATACTAAGCTTGTTCCCTGCTCTTTGGTACTTCGCATTATAATACTTTTCACTGCATACATCTCTAGTGACAGATCAGCAAAGGTGGAAGAGCCACATATGGAAGCACATACAGCCCTCCCAGACACCTTTGAAGACATGATCTGGCTTTTTTTTTTTTTTAGTTATAAAGAATTGAGGAGGTATTGCCTGTCAATAACGCACAGACACATCTCCTCGAAACACCTTTACATGAGAGCAGAGAGAAACATAATGAATGATGACACTCTGATTCTTTGGATCCCATCCCAGGGGTCTACACCGCTCGTCACACCTGCACAGCACAGGAGTACCATACGACAGCACAGCTTGTTACTCCTTTTCCTCCCCAGAGAAAAGTTTTAGTTTTCCCCTGGCCTTTAGAGCCATGAACCCCTTACCTGCCTTCCACACATGCCCTTACCCTTTCATCTAAATTTAGGGAACACAAGCTCTGAGCAGCCAACTCTCCACATACATTCAGCTGTGCCGCTAAAGCACAAGGGATCAGACACAAGAACATTACGTGAATATTCAGCTAACTGAAGACTCAGAGCCTAACACACAGCTATTAGGGCAGACAGTTCAAAGCTCACCTACATCGGCCAAAGGTTTGCTCTAAAATTCAGCAAAAAATGCCTATGAAGTTCTACTGAATCTGGCGAGGGCTGGGTGTTACTGTGCACAAGTAATGAATACATCGTTATCTCCAACAAGATGCAGAGCAAAAGCCTACCAGAGTCAACTAGCATCCAGTAAGTTATGCTGAACCATGACAGAGATTATAAAACAGTCAGATGTATTAGAGTTCTCTTCGATTCTCCAGTTATTTTTCTACGGCCTAAATCAACCATTTAGACTGTCATCATGTAGCTCTTCAGTGGACAAGCTGAGAAAGCTGAAAAACGGGCAAGTTTAGGAGAAATTACATCCTCCTGAAGAACTGCATCAGGTGAAAAGGCTCTTCCGTGCCTGTGTCCTTCTACCTGCGCGGGTTACTCTCCCAAGCTCCAGCACCTCTCCCGCTGCATCCCGCCTGCTTCAAAGCCCCCTCAGGGAGCAGCGCCTCAAGACCCCGTCACACCAGTGCCCCCGTCAAGGAGCAGAGCTAACACCACCAGAAGCGTGCTGCCTTCCACACGCCCCAAACCCCCGCCCCGGT
>NW_009610021.1:0-33856 GCF_000690535.1 Cariama cristata
GGCGCCCGCCCGCCCCCCCCGCTGCGGTGTGCCGTAGTGAGGCGAGGAATGGTTAAACCCCGATCTTTTTATACATACGGTTTTTTATTTTTTGTTCCTTTTCGTCTTGGGGCTTTCAGCTTACGGAAAAGGAAAGCATCTGATGCGTCTGCTCACATGCCACTTTTGATCATACATTGCCTCTTTGCACAGAGCAGGTTCGTTGGGAAAGATGGAGATACGATAAGTTGCTAGTAGTGAAAAGTGCTGCAGAAATCCAGTGGTTTCTTTTCTCCACTGAAGTGGCATATTTTTCCTCGGGTTAAGTTGAAAGCACTGCTTGGCGGAGACTGACTGTAGCTGAGAGTGGGTTTGTGTTTTTCTTGCACGGTTAGGTTTTGCAAAGAGCAGCGATGAAGAGGAAGCTGACACTCTCCGAGATGCAGTTGGTTCTTCTCGTTTTATTGGTGTGGCTACCAACAAGGTGAGAGGATGTTTAATTTTGTTGTTCAGTGCAAACATGTATGTTACGATCTGCTAAGAGTAAGCTTGTGTGAGAGGTTATAAAAGTATAGTATGTAGTAACGTAATAAAAAAATCTTTCTTAGCTGTTTGAATGCAGTATTACATAGTTTCCAGAGCAAATGCAGTAGAAGGTAGTCTAGGGACTGTATAAGCCTGGTGATAATCTCTTGTCCTTAAACAGTTTGTGAATTGATGCTTTATTTCATCATTAAAAAAATAATTCCTTTAAATGCCTTATTGGATCTTAAAGATTTACTGGAGTTAACTGTATCACTGTGATTCTGTACCATACAGAATAGCTAAGATGGAGAAATAGATTATCTTGAAGTCAAATAGCAAATTACAGTCTCTAAAATAATTCTCACATATTTTTTAATACAAGCATGCTTTTTTTTTTTTTTTTTTTTTGGGCAACATAACAGAATTCAAAATGATACTTAAGCTTGAAACCTCTAGGTGGAGATAGCATACAACTTCACAATCATACAATAAGACAATAGCCTCATTTATTAATCAACTTTTCTTATGTTGTTTAAAGTTCTCTGTTTCTAAAGTGACAACATAAGAGAAAGTGATTTTAGTCACGTAATAGTTTTGTGTTGCTCACAGTCCCTAAAGATGCAATTAATTGTAGTTTGTAACTTCGATTTACTTACGTTGGTTCTGACTGCAGTAGGTCTTGTCCTAATATGGTAAGGGTCGTAAGCTAAATAATGCAAGTTTCCTATGATTAAAAAAGTCTGCATTTATTTCTGTCTGTTTCTTGGTGTACAAAATATTTCCTGAAACTATGTTTCCTATTTCACTCTATGCCTAACTCTGGTGCACTGTTAGTTGAGTCACAGTGGGCCAGATCCTGCAAACCCTACTCAGGTGAGTAATCCTCACTGACGTCAAAGAGACTACATGCGTAATTAAGGAGTTTATGCCCGAGTAAAGTTTGCAGGATTCAACCCTAATTTGATATAATTGTATGATCTAGTTTTTTAGTGGTATCTTGAGTTCAAAAAACTGTTTTATCTCAAAAAGAAGCTTAAAAAATGGCAGAAACTTACAGCACAGAAATATATTTTAAAACAAAAAAATGAACCATCCAGTAATTAAAATAAAACACACAGATAGGTAAAATGACACATGATGTTTTGTTATGTTCTTTATAAATTATCGGATTGTAGTTGATTCTATGGTTTATGTGATGAAAAGCACAGACTGAAATGATTTACATGTAAATACTTCCTCCATGCTGTTGAATTGGGGAACCAACATAAAGCCCAGTCTTTAATCATTTTATGGCTTGCTTTAGAGAAAATGTCACCCAAACCTACTTTTGGCTTGGAGGAGGAAGAAAACATGCCTGTTTTATGGCATTCAGAATGCCTTGATCAGTACTTCATTTAGAATACTCAAAAATTTCAGGTCAAAAATTTAGGTGGCTGAAAAAGGTATAATTGATAATGCGTGTAACATATGATGCTTTACTGCCTTGATACTAATATTCTGGTATTAAGTAAGACTGATGAGCTCATGCATTTCACATGCATGGTGCTTAAAATTGTTGGCACGGTAACATTTGCATGTGTAAGGCTTTGTGCATGGGAGTGTTTCCCTTGTACACAAAACCTTTGGTCCGGGCGTCCAGCTCCGGAGCACTGTTCCGCACCACAGCTGGCTGGGCAGCAGATTCATGTTCCAGCCCCTCGTGTTTTCCACAGAGATATGACCCATAAAGGCTGTAACATCTCTTTATCGGGGAAGTTTGAAAGGACTGATGATCTATAGATTCTTCTTGACACTTCATTTATGATTTTTTTTTCTTTTTCTGTCCCAACTTTTGTAAGGTTTGTCTGCATCTAGTGGAACATCATTTTTATAACAAAATAGCATTTTAGAAACGTGAAGGCTGTCTACAGCTATCCTGCAGCTTGCTAGTCAGCATCGTTGTTCCCACCCACCGCATACTGACATCAGAGGACTCCCTGAGCATGATCGCTGGAGTTTTCCCTCATGTTAGTGCTGCTGGTCATGTACATTACATGACCATTGGGTGGAAGCATATCCACAGGATTTATCCAGAGAGAGAGTATGCTTAGGTGAGGACAGATAGGATAGAGCTGGAAGGAGACAGTTTTGTGTGTGGGAACCAGGGTTATCGGTCTGGGAGTGACCTGCCACCGAGGCCTGGGAAGCTCTTTTAAGGCTCTTGCACCTGCACAGCTAAATGTGTTAGTGGAGCTTGAAGTAGCATTCACAGTGATGCAGTGTTGTCTAGAAGCAGAGGCTACTGGAAAATGACTTCCTGGGAATTTTAAATATGTAATTGACTCTTATGTGTCTGAACATGTTATATATAAATGTGTATTCATATACCCTTAACTACATCCTTCCTGTTAGAGGGCAGCAAGTTAATATTCAAGGCCAGCCTGCAAAAACTGCATGTTGAGTGTACATTAAAGCATATCTAGCACTTTCTAAAATGTATAATGTCCATTTAGATCAGTGCTGGCTGACTCCCTGGAAGACGAAGCTAAGAATAACATCACCATCTTTACGAGAATTCTAGACAGACTTCTGGATGGTTATGATAATCGTCTCAGACCTGGATTAGGAGGTAATAAAAACAATAAAAGATTGATTTTAAAAAATCAGTTTTAATGCTCAGATTTTATGCAATGATATTCTTCCTTCACGTTTTTTTTTTTTTCCCCTAACAACTGGTATGTATCTTGATAAATTATTTATAACTCTATATTCACCCAGCTGAATCATTTGAAGTTTGAGGAAGATAACATCTATGAATGGAAAGGAGGCACTTTCACAAGTTTATCTTAAGTAAAAAGAAAAAAATAATCTGATGATTTAACATAGTGAAACAGAAGAAGAACAAAAATAACATCTAAAGCTGTTATTCCAGTCAGGGAATTTTGGTTGCACAAGGAACGCAGGCTTGATTCCCTGCAATGCGATGAGTGTATGTTTTCAGAAATCTGCACACATGTTTTGTGTGGTTTGTGTAAAATCCACATTATAGATTCATTCCTTGTCCCTGTAAATTAAATGGAAGTGCTGTATTTTTGACTTCCTTGGAATTAGGGTTTCACTGGTAATTAGCATTTTGTTTCTGGGTATCTTGCATGTATTTGGGGATTTGGAGAAAAAAAAAAAAAAGAAAAAGAAAAAAACAGAATATTGGAGGACAGAGGTCACGGCACTTTTGTGCCATGACTGTCAGTTATTTTTCGAAACGTCACTTCACATTTTCATTTTAAAGTTGTATGCCAGCTCATGTAAGTGTGTAAGCAAGAAATTTAAATAATTTGTTGGGTATTGGAAGTATTACTGTGCAGAAAAGATCTCTATGCTATGGGGAGGGACAGAATATCTTGTTATCTAGTATTATTTTTTATCTGATATTTATACTATCTAACATAATATTTACATATCAAATATAACACTGTTACTATTATTGTTATTCATAACAGTTTTGATAATTGTAATTTTCAACCTGGAGACTATTTCAGCTTCCTAAAACTAATTCTAGTGCAAAATCCCTGGGAGCCATTCCTGTTCCTGTTGATTTCAGTAAGATCAGGCCCAAAGCAGGAGACGTGCTCTAACTACCATAGAGATTGCTCTAACAGCTCCATTTGATCAAATTAGGAATTAGTCAAAGCTCACAGTTTTTAGCCAACACCCTTCCATCCTGACCTGTGGCTCTGCTGCTCTTCTGGTTCTGGAGACTCTTGGCTTGCATCTGACACAGCATAAAGTGGGAGCTGGCGCTGGCTGGAAACGGCTTTCTCATTATACATTAATCTTAACCTAGGATATCTTTTCATTTCTTTTTCTGGCTCCCTCTACAGTGGAGACTTGTGAAATATTTTGTATTTAAGGACTTTTTAATTTAGATGATCCATAAAATGAGACATACAGCACTATTGATGTGAGAGTTTATATAGTGATGTTTTACATGGAGATTTAATTTCTTTGCAAAATACCCAAATTTAAGAATTTAGACATAGTATAAACATACAATGCCTTGCAGGTGACTTCCAGAAACATTTCATACCACAAACGTTGTCTTTAATTGGCAGAGCTTCTCAAATAATGCTTTTTTATTAGAAAAATAATGAAAAATTCTTTTCTTGTTTACAAAAAGGAATGTGCCATTTAATGAGAATAGTCTGCAGTTCCTTTGCATGTCATGTATTCTTTTTCATATTAAATTTTTTGCTGTTGAAAACATGAATTTTAAAAATTATTTTTCTAATGTATCTTTATTTTAGATTTTCCATTAAATCTACTTCAAAATACCTCCCTCTCTTTCTTTGCCAGGCTTCTTAGGTAATTAAAATATACTTTGGGAGCATAAAAATTAAAGAATTAACATCTGTTTGATATTGGCATACATAGCAATCAACCCATGCAGAACATGTGTGAAATGAAACTGTGTCATGCATATTAAACCGTGATGATTCATGATACATTAATCTGCAACAATACTTCAGTTGAGGATGGACGGATTCTTATAGTTTAAAAGAATGCTTGTAAAAGCCAGTTGTGATAATCCATGATGTGAAATATACCAAACGATGCTTTTGTACATAATGCTTAGTAATTATGGTATTTCATATTTCAGGAATTTTGTAGCACTTTATTCCTTTTTCTCTATTAACCTGTACTCTGAAAGGAAGACTGGAAATCATTCCTCTTTTTTTTTTAAACACCACATTCCTAGTGAGTCCTGATAGTTTCTAAAAGTGTTTTTGCATAGACTACTGCAATTTGACCATGCCACATGCCATTAATTTAATATACTTAGTCTCAGTCCTGTTTCACTTGCATTTATATGAATCTGAAATAATTCAATTGAAACCAATAGAGCATTTACTTTGGCATAGCAGCTTGCATCATCCTGCTACACTACTATGGCTGAGATCGCAATCTGGCCTAACGTGCTACAACAGAGGTAGTCCAGGGTCTGAGATGGATTCTTTTAAAGTCTTCCGAAAGCAAGAGTTGTTCACAAGCCCACTTTCACCTGTAATGAAAGATATTTTCAGAGATGTTTTACAGCAAAAATTCAGCTCATTGTAAAGAATTATTAATCTCAAAAATGTTTTTAATAATGAAAAATGTCAGCTTAACACTGGCATTTTAGCTAGTTATTGACCAACAAAATGAAAATGTATAAGCTCTTTCAAAGACTGTATATAAATTCAACTAAGTAATTGTCTGTTTGGGAATTCATTCTTGAGTTTAGGGATAGATTTAATTAATTTTACTGGGAAACTTGGTGTGAGTAATTACAGTATGTAACTTGATGCTTTACTGATAACATCAATACACTTCAGAACTAAGCACTATTTTCTGTAGACAGTTAAGGCAACTTTAACTTTTACTGGTGATGCAGCTCTGTCGTATAAACAGGTTTTGGCTGATGGCTATTGACTGTCCTAGCAGCTGGGATCCTTGAATGATGTATGAACACTGTAGTGATGACATAGCCTGCAAAATGGGTGTGGACAGGGAAAAGAAGATGCTGCACTATCCCCTGAAGCCAGAGACATCTCATATGGCTTAGATAATATCCCAACCTACTGTGTTGATATGGGTAGGCATGAGGGTATTCAAGGGGAGACAAATTTTTCTCCGTACTCATTTTATGCCAGGCACAGGATTGCAGCTGGAACACCCTTGACTACACATTCAGGTCTGACATGAACTCTTTTACCCAAACATTCCATGTCATTTCTGTTCAGACATCAAAATAAATTACAAGTTCAGTTTAAAAACAAATTCCCTATGTCATTAGCACTATTTTGCATGAAATACAGCCATGCAATTGATGAGTCATAAAGAGTTTGTTTATGATTTTCTTCAAAATCATAAAGGTATTTTCTTCTATTTATTTGTTGTAATGTTTGCAAAACACTTAGGGTAGCACTTTTCCATAAATCCTTTGATTTTTATTAGTGTATAGAAAAAGAAATCCACAAAACAATGGACACTAAAACTAAGCAAGGGACCAAAAGAGAATTTAGATATTCAGATAATGAGACAACAGAATGCTGAAGCTGAGATACAGCTGCATTCAAATCTGGAAGTGATTGAATTCTCTGTCTGCTCTATCTGCTTTTCTCTGTCCCATGGACAGACATGAATAAAGGAAAAAGGGACATAGATTCAGATGATCCCCTCTTTTAATGTGTTGATGTTCTTATGTATTAGGTGTATCAGCAAAAACATACATGTTTTTTAAAATGGTACCTTCTTTTTAAAGATGAGAAAGAGGAAGGAAGGGAGAAGGAATGGAGATGGTGCTAGGATTTTGAAATCATATTGGATACTTCAGTAGTCTTACCATCTCCATAAACTGTTCAGCCTGCTTTGCTTTCTCATGTTTGCAATTGGTCATTTCCAGCAGCTGAAGAACTTCTGTCTGTTCTACTACCCCAAATTTATAAAATATAATTGAATGCAAGACTTAGAAAATATAAAATCTAAATCTTGAAAAAACCCAGAAAGGGAAGTTACAAAGACGGAGGACTGGACTTCATAGTCTGAAGGCCAGATTTTCAACTGCCATGTTGACATCAAAAAGAGCTATGCAGATTTATACAATTTGAGGATCTTTCCACAAACTGTGGTCAGTCTCACCAGCTTCAGGAATGGTGTTCTTATTGTAAACAAAGAGAGGAATGTTGGTTATTTAAAAAAAGTGGGAAGATCAGACAGTAGGTAGGTGAAAACTAAATGCCACTGTGATTCCCTTGTGAAGGATCCATCTCTGCTGCAAGGTGACTTTCAGATGTTCTGATTGCTTAAAACAAGAATCTCCATTGCATTTCACTTATAGACATACAAAAACCTTTGTTTTTACAACATTTTGTAAATAAATTGAACACGAAAACTGAAGAGAACTGAGAAGGATTATTGCTGATTATTGCTATCAGAGAGATGGTGAGCGGTGAGCACTGCGGCTATGAGCATTCATCTTTGCAGCACTGGATGTATTGTTGCGTAGAATTGGTGTAGTACCGTAGAGTATCAGACCCTGTGCTTAGAAGTTGTATGATATGCTCACTAATATGAACTAAAAGGGAAAAAACCATTCTTTCACAGAAAACTCTTCCCCTCCCCAGTTCAGGAGAGCTATATATATATGTATGTATGTGTGTGTGTGTTCATCAAAGAGTTGTATGCCTTCAGTTGCCAGGAAACAAGGCCATGATCATATGCCGATAATCTGAAATATGTTTAAACTTAGGGCAGTATGCTTATATATGTCTGTGATTCAGAGTCTTTAATCAGCTTTGGAAGACTTTGTAGCGGTAGCAGTCCCATAGCTGGACATTCAGAACTTAGTGGTGTTTGTCAGCCTTATCATGCTTAATACACATTCAGAGTATCCTAAAAGAAGGTCCTTTGACTATTTTTGCTGCAGAACACTACAGGAAAGCATTCACTACTGTTTGTAAAGGGAAAAATGCAGTTCCCCTGCTCAGTTCTGGTTGCTTCCTTAGCCCTTCTTTGTTCCGGTTTCATCTTTTGGAAATGGTAATGTTTCCCTGCCAGTCCTACTGCAGAGCAATTCAGAGCAGCACTTGCATTTTCTGAAAGCCTGCTATCTATGTAGTTATGGCAGGTACAAAGGAGTAAATTACTGTGTGCCCTTTCTTGGGCATATCTGGAAGGGTCACATGGAATCTGGCCATAGTAGTGCTTTCAGAGGAGTCAGCGAGAAACTCAGATTAATTTATGTTAGAGTTAAGGATAATGTATATTGGCAAAAAGCATTCCTTGTAAAAAATGGAAAAGCAATAGAGAGGAGGATATGAAAATCTCATTTAATTAGTTATCCAGGGCATGCAGATGGTGCTAAAATCCAAGAACAGAACTAACTCAGTAGCTATAAGCGTTCTAGGGAATGAATCATTAGGAAAGTGGAAGGACAAAAAATCCTCAGAAACTGTTGTGATACTGAAGAACAAACCAGCAAAAATGATGTAGGTTAGGATAGGATAGTGGCTGAGGAGCTAAGCAAATCTTCTTTCTTTCTTTCTTTATTTATTCTTTGCCCGTCTGTGGATAAGTCAACAATGAAGATATCAAAATAAAATTGTTACAACTGTGCAGAGTATTACAATCGGGGAAAGTGCTGCACTGTGTAAAGTGACAAAATGCTATGCTTCACAACCGTTAACAAAAATCTAGGTACTTTACAGTAAAGTTTATATGCCTATAAAGGAGCTTATCTGGGAGGATCTCCCAGTTAACTGAACATGTATATTCATGTATATTCAGTACTTTTTTTTTTTTTCCCCTGGCAAAGTATCAGCATTTGCTTCTAATACTAGAAATACTGCTGATGACACCAAGGCTGAATTAAGGCTTGGCTTACTTTTATCTCAGCTACAAGGAAGACATGAAAGCAGATACTGCAGATTTCCGTGGAGCTCATTGGAGCTCATTGTAAATCAGACTGATGGGATGGTTTAATTTTTCAGCCAGATTTGATGGGCTAAGTCAAACATCACCTTTTTTCATTGATACATTTATTCTGGTTATTTAGAAACTGGTTGAAAAGCAGTGGTCTTGCTGATATCCAGGGTATTCTACTGTTGACTGCTTCCCACTAAGGCTTCTTACCGTGTTACATAAATCTTGCAATGAGTTTGCTATCCAAAGTATAGAGCTGCTTCTCACTCAGGCTGACTAGTTTTAATAGCCAAGTACCAAAGGATTCCAATATTATAGTTCCAAAATTTTTATTACCCTTGTGAAATGATACAATTTGTCTAATGCCACCTGAATTGGAAGTATAATTATTATTTAAATAATCTAACTCTGAAACGTTTTCAGAAATATTTAAGCGCATTAGAAATTCATCCAGGATATCTTTGGGGGATTTTAATAGATTTCATGGATTTTCAGTAGTGGATTTTAACCAAGCAAAAAGTGAATTTAAAATGTAGAAATCAATGTATATGTTGCTTGCAATGAAAAAAATGTTAGTCGTTCTGTAGCGACAAAGACACATTTTGTAATATAAAGTTAATAGTATTCTGAGTTACACTAAAACGTATACTTATAAACAGTACCAGGGAAATCCTTTAATGTTTACTGCTATGATGTAGTCATGGAGTACTCAGTTTTGTATATTCTATGTATACGAGACACACAGAAAATTACATTTCAAATCTTTTCTTTAATAAGGTGTATTAAAAAAAAAAGTGCTAACTAAAGAATGTAAGAAGGAAGCTATAGAGGTCTCTTATTCAATTGTATAATCACCTAAAGGTATTTAGAAAGTTTTGGTGAAGAACTATTAAATCAGCAGCTAATAAAAGCATTGATGCTCTTTGGATTTTTGGTTTTAGATATATAGGACACAGACAATATTTGGAATACACTGTCCTTCAAAGAGCTGGAAAAATGGACCTTAGGAGTATGTTTGACCTAAGGAAAAATGGTAGTTACATCATACTCTGATATGAGTAGGCATCACTGTTTTAGTGTTGTTGATTTCTGCTCATTTGATGACAACCAATATTTAAGCAAATAGTCACATATAACTTACTCTCAAGCCGATTCATTGGCAAGTTTTGACATTTTATTTTCAATGGAAACTAAAAACTTGGGATTAAATGGACATGCAGAACTCCTTCAGCCTCTTTGTGTAGAAAAAGTTGGGTTTTTTTAACTTTAGTTCTTGTAGCCTCTAATGGCAAATACTTATTTAAGTAGATTTCCTGTGTTTTAGCACCCCATAAGTAAAAACTGGCATGAGAGACACCTCTTACTATGTATTTATATTCTGCATTGCACAACAGGCTTCTACTCCATTCAAGACCTGATTGTGGTGAAAAAAAGGTAACAGTACTGTCTGTATTTGAGACATAATCTAAAATGATAAAAAAATGAAGATATATTACTTTTTTCCCCCTCCTTAGGTTTACTAGGCAAGCTCATAACTATTAGGCTAATGATGGTGATTTTCAACACAGTTGCAGAGGTAATGGTTGCTCAGAGAAGTGGTGAAGTCTCTGTCTTTGTGGAGGCACTCAAAATTTGACAGAATATGACCTGGGCAACCTGAGCTGTCTTCAGAGCTGGTTCTGCTTTGGACCTTCCAAAGGTGCTTTTCAAACTGAATTATTCTGAGATTCTGTGACCTACAACCAACAAGACATTGGAATAATGGTTGAAGTTTTCCATCTCAATTGGCAACTGTGAAAAAATTAAATTTAAAATGTCAGTTCTGGAATGTATAGCTGAATAAAAATACCTGTGTAGATGAAAGTTTAGACTGCCTATGGACAGCAGAATGCATGGTGTTGTACAACTCTTGAGCTTATTATTCATAAACAATCTGTGATGAATAGAAGATTGGGATAAATGGGAAGGGTCTGGAAAAATGCAGAGGACATATCCTTTTTTATGGTCTTTGTCTTGGATTTTCTAACATTCAGCAGAAGCTGGGACTTGACTAATAGACTGAAATTGACTCTAGCCACAATTTGCCCACTATCACCATAACCTGGAGTCCTGAAAAGGGTTAAATATGGGAAAAGACTGTATTTTAAAGGAGAGGCACTGTATTTCATTGAATGATTCCCAGTTTACTTTGTCATCATTAGATGGGCAGCGTACAGGGAACTGAAAAGGTGTGCAGCACTGTGTATCCTAGAGCTCAACACCTCTTTAGGAAGCACCCAGGAGCCCTAAACCCTGCCCTTCTGAAGTGTCCTAATGGAGGTCTTCCATTTTTCTTCTTCGGTTTTCATAACTGTCTTTTGCTTTCTAAATACCTATCTCTTTCATATATTCTTCTAGAAAATGCCTAACTCTCTTCTTTGACCAAAATTCCATTAATTTATTTCACTCCATCTAAATATAGCTTTCCCCAAATCCAGGTCAGACATGCCATATAGATGCAGCTGTCTAATTTTGCATATTTTTTTTTTTTTTTTTTTTTTTTGGTATGAAACCCAGACTTGCCTTACCCTCCTCCCAGGTACGGTTGCTTACATCCAGCTGCCTGAAAGATTTCATATCTGGAAGCTGGATTGGGGAGGTTGAAATGATGCAAAGGCAGACTCCTCGGTAGGGAGAAAGCAAAGATCCTTCTCTACCCACAGATTGTATGGTCTTCCTTTTGTGCCAGTACAATTTTGTTGGCGGTGTTGAGTGGTCTGAGACAGATCTGTTGCTTTTGGCACTATTCCTGACTACATATTCCTGCTTCTGTTTTCTTGGAGTGCCACCATTTCGTGACCATTTTTAACAATGACCTTTTCAATGTACAATCTAGTGCATCCAATTTTTAGAATTAGTGTGGTGTAGAGAGGGAGGTATTTCATCAACAAGGATCATGCAGAAGGACATTGTAATTGCCTGTACATTAAAACCGCTTTGTTTTTTACAGTATTTTCGTGTGTGTTAATTGTTGGTATTAGTAGCTCTTATTAGTGGCTACTATTAGAATCTAATAGTAGCTTCTAAAGGCTCCAAGAAACAGATATGAAGTAGAACATAACACTGTTTTTCTGCAATCTAGCATTAAGGTAGTACAAGCCAATGGAAAAAAACACTATGAGCAAAGAACAAGGGAAGGGGCAGATGGGCAGGACAAAAGAGATGGAAAGTGAAGGAGAGAAATACAATGGTGAAACTAAACATTGGCCACTTTTAAACAACTGGCAGATTAAGACAGCTGAATGATAGTTTTTTCAAATACCCTTTGAAAACTTGACAGTAGAATAACGTAAGCAATTTTATCATTATGACATATGCCTGTATTTAAAATTCTGACATTACTGTTTTTCAGCAATGAGTCATCTGTCTCAGAAAGCAACTATAGAGGGTATATCGGATAATGTTTTGTGTTGCTGTACAATTCACCAGCCTGCTAAATTAAAGCATCAGCAGAATACTGTCAAAAGTCTAATAAATTTTAATGATAAGAATCAAAGCACTTTAATATGCCAAGATTAATCTTTAAACACATTTTTATGTCTGTTTTTTCAGGTTAATGCTCGAATTAAATTAATCACATGCTAAAGGAAGTTTTATTTACCACTGTCATCCTAATAATAGTTTGCTTTATAACGCGGATTATGTCAGCACTAGTTTTGTGAAATTGTAAGTCAGGAAGGTATGATTCTGCTAACCTTCTGGAAGTGGTGTTGCTATTTGGGAACCATTTGTGTGATTACTTTGTAGCACATGGCTCTTGATTTACATTCCATAATTCCTTGCCATATGTTGAGGGCTATTTAATAATTAGAGCAGTTAACTCTGTGAAAGCAGTGTAAATCAATTTCCCTCTTACCTGGGATTATTGTGCACATCAGAGGACATGAAACATTTTAGTAAAGTTGTGTGGCTGCAGTCAGAGATTGGATTTAGTTGCATCTGACCAAATTATATTTTTATTTTTTTTTATGTCCAGACATACATATTTGGTCCTGCACATGCATTTTTTTTTTTGTTGAACCAGTAGAGATCATGCATCCTAATCTGCAATTTGTTTGGGAAAAACATGGATGCCCCATATTCCATCTGCTTCATCTTTGTTTTTTACAAACTGTAAGTTAAATATATTGTAATCTTGTAGTGTTATGACTAATAGAGTTGATTGCAATCCAAATTCAGTGCCACGGACCACTGACCTTCACTGTGTTCTGACACATATAGTTCACTAAGAATCAGTTAAAAACTGTTGTACACTGTAAAACCTACTTGTCCATTATATGTACATCATGGCTTTTCTTACAGTAGTGACACTGAAAATGTATCAGAGAACTCAGACTACTTTGCAGAAGGGGTGACTTTTATATCTGCGTAAATATAAAAGGTACATGAAGGTGAAGTAAATGGGAGGTGTGATTCACCATTGGTAATGGGACAGATCCATGTCTCCAAGCCCCAGTTCCATGCTCTGTTTTACAGGTCACATAATTTCTAACACAGATTTGACCTAAGCGGAGAGGTTTGTAGAGAAGATATATTCCACCTGGAAAGATGACTTATAAATAAGCTGGTTTTTGAAATTCCTAATTTTTTTCTTGAAGTGTTTATAGACTGCTTGCATTTGTCATCTTTCATGTGAATGTGGTTTCCTGGAGTTACCTATCTGTGTTTAACACCTTCTTCTGTTTTAATTTTAAAAATTGCATCCTTTTGATCTCTTAAATACCTGAATGTCAGAAAAGCAATGTCTCTTCTGACTGAAAGATTGCCCTGTCGTTAGGAGTTCTTCTCTTTGTTGGTCTCCATCGCTTGGTGCTGATTCTCTCACCCAGGAGAGGTAATTGTCTTCCAACACATGCCCTGCTTTTTCATTCTTGTATCCATTCTCAGTTGTCCTAAGATAATAACTTCTATCAGGAGTTTGGGAGTTATTAGAGCTATCCTCTTCCATTCCCTCAAGTGTGTGAGCCTTTCAGCACAAAGCCAGAGAGCAGAAAGGGAATGGAGGGGGCAGGAGAATCTGTGTTGATCTTTAAGAATTTAGAGATGGGTTGAAGGGACAATTCCTGGCCTGAATACAACAGCCTAATGTTCTAGATACTTCCTTCTGACTGACAATCTAAAGGCTACTGTAGATGCCTTTTTATTCTCGTTATTTGTTGAAGTATTTATATTTTTCACAATTTATAGGCTCACTGAATGAGGAATGAAGTCCCTGTGGATGAGAAGAGTCTGAGGAGCCGTTGTAGTGTGGAGTATATAAATGGGGAAAAACAGAATTTTGAGCCTTAGATTCAGTGCTGTGTTGATAAAACTCCTCTGCCATCCTGAGGGCGTGCCATGGCATTTCACGGACTGTCCTTATCAGTGTCCATAGTGTTAATTGAGCACCAAACAGTGAACTTCTTTCTACTAGATCTTTAAATGTGAACTTGGTACTGCATTGCCTCATGCAGTTTCTGAACAAAAGGGAAGATATTTACTCCTGGAAAGATAAATAAATAAATAAAGATGAGAAGGGAGAACTATAAATGCCTGTTGTTTGAGATAAGGGAATGGTCACATCCTTAATAATCCCTTTCCATCTGATGGGTGCTGAAAACTGTCAGAGAATTCTTTATTTTTTACCGGGCATTTTGTCTTTAGTTGACCATAAAAAAAAAAAGAACAAATAATCTGGTCTGCTACTGCATAGTATGCTATTTTTAAAATAGCCAATTGTTTGAAGTTAATATTCTGTGGTAAATGCTGTCTGCATTTTCAAAAAGCCATAGTATCTGGTTAGAAAAATATGTACTTTAAGAAACTGGATTCTAAAGAAACTCATATTAGGCATTGTTTCAAAGAAAAAAACCCTGTTTTGTATTTTCTGCCTGTAAAAAAAACCCACCTGTTAATTTAATATTAAAAACAGATTCTTGTCCCAAATATATAGCCTTTCCACATACAGAAGCCTGGTGGGTTCTGAAAGTCCCATGGACAGCCAGAGGGGCATTCTCTTGTCACAGGGAACCATAAAAGACAAATTTGAGGCTGCTTAATCCAAGCTCTGGGAGTATCCTGGGAGTATGTTTTAGAGGAGATTCTGGGAAACACTGCTATCTGTAAAGTAGCTTGGAGACATTCAAGTGACTCAGCTGTGGGACTTTTGATTGCTATGGTACACTTCTTGTGGGCACATTACACAGCCTTAATCTAAGACCTTTTTTATTATTATTATTAACTAGATAACAGAAGAGTAACTGACAACTCTGTAACATGTTAAAACGGGATTTAAAAAAAGATTGCCCCATTACTGTCTGTGTTATTATTTTTTGCTCATTTGGGGGCTACTTGTTCAATTTAAGTATTAATATGATTCTCTGTTGGGTCAAGCCATGAACTCGTCGTTTGTCAGGACTCCTGTTTAGCAAGCTTATTATCCATGACCATCCCATTGGTTGTCCTGCCAAACAAAAAAATGTTAAGAATAAAAAAAAGGTAGCTTGGCAGCCAGTCTGCTTTGTACTGTGCCTCAAAACCTACACCTCTATTCCTCCTTTCCCTGCATTTCAACAACTGTGGGGATCAGGGAAGTATAACGAAAAAGTGTGCCTACCTGTTGTTATGCACCCTGGGTATTTAGGGTGTTAACATACACACAGCCTCCAGTTGATTTTCATAAGACCATGCTGGCTTTTTTGAGAATATTAGAATAGTCTGGATAAACATTTATTTCCTGTACTTCATGGTTATTTCACCTGGCTTAAAATAGGAACTGCGGGCTGGTTGACAGAAGGATTAGAATTCTGTCTATTTTTTTTTGACAGTGTGTCACAATCTTCTGAAATGCTATTACCAAATTTCATACAGCATTACCTATTAAAAATATATTCAAGACTCCTGCTGCAAAAAATGGATTAAGAGTGCCCACTAATGCACAGCTCTATTAAATAAAGGCACTACCTTTTTCTGCCATTGGTTCCTGTCATGCTTGAATGCAAAGTACAAGGCTAGCAAAAGATAAAAGAACTGTAGCTCCATTTTTAATGACTGTACAATCCAAGACTATAGTAACCAGGCACTATACATGGACAGTAAAATTAATCTGTCTGAAAGGATAATAATTTTCAATGCTTCCTTAAGTGTGATGATCTCTAGAGGAACTCCATCAGCCTTTGGGATTTTGAAAGATGTGAATTTCCTACTTTGCTCTGATAGTAGCAAGCCTTGGGAAGGTGCTGACCTCTGGTGACAAGGAGTGTTTGCCACAGAACAAACAAGACTCTTCTTCACAGAGCTTCATCCTGGTTTCTGTCAGCTCCAGGGTGCCAACTCTTCTTGCCGTGGCTGACCACAGAGACAGGCATTCTCCAAAGGCTTCCTCTGAAGTTGGCCATCATCAGGGGAAGCCTTTTTCACTGACTTCAGTGGGCTCTGGCATGCTATCGAAATCTTCATTAAATAATTAACAAGAGTAATAAGCACCGTGACAGTGTCTTAGCTTAGAAAAAGTAGTGTGTAGCCAGAGAGTGAAATCCTATGTGTTATGTATGTATTATCTTGGTCATTCCAGTGTGAGTTTTGTGGCCATTTCACATGTCCTTGATGCAGAAGGACTTTGGCCTCTGATGTTCTTCCAGTGAATTACGAGAAATTTTTTTTTTTTTTTTTTTTTTTATTTTTTTTTTATGTTTGGAATGTGGGAGGGTACAGAAGGCGAGCTGTGTTTCATAACTTTTACTTTCACTGGCAAATTGACATGTTTCCAGCATGAGCCAAAGTGGCTCCTGAAATCTAACCTGGAGAAAATCTAAACTGGGTGATCTTGGTTAGAAAAGCACCTGGGCCTGTGGAAGAGGAGAAGAACAAGCAAATAAGCTAGCGACTAAAATCAAGTAAGTCAGGAGCCGCTGTGTAATAAAGGTGTATCTTAAGAAGCCTAGACTCAGCCACTTCATGACTGTAAAGAGAAACTTGAAGCTGCATATTTTTTTAAAATGATACTGCTGTTACGGGGAGATGTGTTTTGGAGTATGGGAGGGGCTGGCAGAGCGAATGTTTCAAATGGCATGATTTATAAATGCTGTGACTTGGGGTAAAGCACAGAGATTAAACCTGAAATTAGCCTAGAAGGGTAATGCAGCAGAATTTGACAGTGTTCCATGACTCTAAGTACTGAGATCATAAAATTCAAACATTTAAAAAAGGAACAAAGAAAGTGAAAGATTACTGAATATAAGTTTCTCAAACCTGAAATAATTTTGGGAATTGTTCTGCCTTACCTGCATGTTATGGTTTCCTTTCTAGTAGCACAAGCCTCTAAGCAGAATAGATGGAAATACAGTTGCATGGGAATAATAACTTTGCCATCCCTACTTGTGTGATGAGCCTGCTTCAGATTGGTCCAAATAATTACTGCTCCGCTTTATCAAAGTCTGCTCCCTTCCTTTTCCAGAGTTGTTTGAGCGCTCTTGTTCTCTTTATCTTCCTGTATGTCATTCTTTAGACAGTGTTGGGGCGGTCTGGTTTGTTTTAGCTTTATCATGCTCATCTGGTTGATCTAAACAATGCAGTAGTCCCATTTGTTACTCAGCCTGGTAATCTCAATCTCTTCGCATCCTGATGGAAGCTGTAGTGTCTAAAGGGATAAGGTTTAGTGCTGATGGTTTTTTTTTTTGTTTGAATGCCATGTAGTTTTGATCTGCTGCCAAATGTGTTGTGTGTTAGCTAAGTTCATTTTACGTCAACCTTTTAAGTAACCCATCTCAGTAAGCTCACATTTCTTCCAGCAAGACTCAACTATGTTTACACTTTTCTGGTTCTATTGAACATTTTGTGCACCTCCAACTAAAAATGACTCACATTTGTTGTTTATTTTAGAGCTGAATGCTTTTTAATTCTTTTTCCTTTTTTTCTTGCTGTGTGAGGATGTAATGAGAAGGGAACAAATTGAGATTTGGAGGGTTCATGGTAGCCTGGCTTTATGGGAACAGATTTTGTACTACCCATGTGTTCAAATACCCTTCCCAATGATTTAATTCACCCCTTCTTGTTCCTATTTTCAACATTTTGCTTCTCCCTTTGTTAATTGTACCATAGTCAAGACTACTGTTTATAATTACTCAGTTGTCTCAAATATTTATACAACCAAAGCATCCATGTTGTATTAATATATTTACAATGAACCTGTGAATTGGAGGAATGCTCTGTTTAAAAGATAGGAAAAAAAATCCAGAAAGATGTCTAGATAGTTAATTGCTGTCTTAATCACTTGCCAGTTGATACCTCTGAGATTGTCAAAATGTTGCATGATGTGCCAAAAGTATATGAAGTCCAACAGTAATGACCAAGAGTATCTACATTTCTTCTTTTCCCCATGCAAAGAACCAATTAAGTTATGCACTTCTGGCTTGCTTTGAACTCTTTCTCATCTTGAAGTACTGGCAAGATTCAAGCTAAACACTGGTTGACTGGTTGGCCCGATGGCCATCAGGGATGAAATATGTTCTAGCTTAAACATCTTATTTATTCTCTGCCTGATTAGGAAAAGGGATCTGAATCCATGTCTCCCACTTTTCAACTCTGTTAACTAGACAGGCCCGATGTGATATGGGCTGCACCAGTCAGTACAGTAGCCTTCTCATCAGGGATGAAATATGTTCTAGCTTAAACATCTTATTTATTCTCTGCCTGATTAGGAAAAGGGATCTGAATCCATGTCTCCCACTTTTCAACTCTGTTAACTAGACACAAGGCTTTTGATCATTCTGGGAGAGTGGTTTCTTCCACTGAAGATGATTTACTTTGTGTAAAATACCTACATATGTGTCAGAACATGGACTGAGATCTATGTTTTGTACTGTTAGGACTGTACAGCCATTCACAGTCTTTGGCCAATCAGCCCCATACAGACTGAGGGCTTAGGTTTGGCAGTGCCTACATCTCCTGGGCACCATGTATAGTGGAATTCATTGCTTCAAACAGCCAAGTCTCCTTTGTGGAACATGGGGAAAGCTAGGCATGTTGGCACACCTCAGAAATGGCGTGGGCATACCCTTAACTGTCTGCAAAAGTTGTTCATAAAGTCAATAAACTGAGCAGGGATCTGTCAAGCTAAATAATTAAAAAATGCTGAAGAGAGGCATGCAGCTGAAGCCTTTTCTTGCCAACACAGGTGAAATATCCAAGTTCAGTTGGGAAAACATTACCAGTCTCCACTTCATCTGTTCACGTGGTGTGCCCCCTCTAGAACTGGTGCCATTCCTCCTATCCTGAAAAGAGCCATGAGAGTAGCTGATAGCCTGGGATGATGGAAACTTGCGTGAGAGAGAGAAAGAGAGAGCGCACCTCTTGTCAAGTGCATGCTCTGATTTAAAGCAGAGACATGAACTCAGGTTACTGTGTGTCAGGGTCTGTCTTGACCACAAAGGTGAATTTTCTAAGATAGGGCATGCTTCCTCAGTCTTTGGAAGGAATTGTTCTGCTTTGTGTAAATAATTAGATGTTGAGCAGAGACTTCAATTTATGCCTGCTCCGTCCCAGGAGTACTGCTTGGCTTTGGAATCTGTCTCTTGCTTGTTTTCTTGCTTTCTCAAAGTCTTTCTGGCCCAGTAAATTTGTAATTATTTATAGTTTGAGGAACTCGTTGGGACTTGGTTGAGAGCCAGTTCTTTAAGGTGCTTGGCAACATCAGGATCTTTTTGTCCTTAAGGTGGAAATATAAGCAGCCAGGGAATTTTAGGTACTGACAATGTTAGACAGGAATTTGGGACTAAAGGGGATTCAGACAAATATAAGTGCAAAATTTAGTCATTATGATCTGGACCACAGAGACATTCAGATTAACTTTTATTGATTTCAGTGGAAACTTGGAGCTTAAATAACTTTATGGAGCTTGTCCAATGTAGTTAAAGAGATAATTGGGCACCAAAATCAGTCTTTAGCCCTACCCTTGAATGACTTTCTCAAACTTGTGGAGGAAGCCTATAATAAAGTTAAAACTGCACCTCAAATATCACTTGTATCCATCTTCATTCATCAGGCCCTTGCAAAATGTGTTTAATTTTGTTACCTGAAGTAATAAGATTTGCAAATTAAAGGTCTCTTGTTAGAGAGAGAGAGAGAAGAAAAAGTAGTAAAGATAATGTTTGTGTATGTGATCTGCACTCTTTTCCTCTTTTTGAGTGAGAGTTAAACCCCAGATCTGTCATATGCATATGAAAATTATCTCAATAATGTGTAAATGTGTCACTCAGCATAGAGAGAACTTTTTAATTTTCTGTTTGCTAGCTGGAAACAGCGCTCTTACAATTTGCATCAGTGTCTTTTACACACAGGACAAATCTGAGTAATTACCTGACTGTGGAGATATATCATATTATTTGAGTTGCAGATATGCCTACATTTCATCCTGTGCACATTTTGTGGGTAACCTACACCTAAAAAAGACATTAGCTTGGCTAAAAACATCTGAAAATGTTTTCCCAAGTCATATTTTTTGCTACAGAAGAAAAGGATTTGACAGTTAAGCTAAACATTTTTTTCCAGGTTAATGTGTGTTTTTTTAAACGTCAAAAAGTCTCACTCATTTCTAAAGATACACCTACTTTTAACTGAAGTTTTGTATTGCAGTAAATTGTCTGTCAAGTTTATATTTTTCTGCTATTTCAAAACAGTTATTTTCAATTTCAGAATAATAAATACTACTTACCTGAAATAAAAATTCCAGTTCAAGAATATGCTTATACACAGGACCAGGTATTCAGTTAGTCAAAATGATGTAATGGCATAATGGTATTTATTTCAAGAGTACAGTATTGCTTTACAGGGTTGCCCAACTTCCTGAGTTCTGTATAGGCCTTTGGAGGGTCTCTGATAGTCTTTACATGGAGCTGTCTATTTAGTATGTGTTATTTAGTATAAGTCTGTTAATAGATATAAACTCTTCAGAGGGAAATCAGTTGGGATCTATTAGCCTACTGGCTTTCAGTTCCTGTATCTTTCTCCAGAATACTTTCTCCAAAATATATTCTTGTTTCAGTCAACGCCATGAGAAATCGAGTAGAGCATCTGATTCAGGTCTCATTTACACCAAAGTGAATTAAGAGAGTGACTGTTAGCAGTAACACTTACAGATATTACTAGGTCTTGCTGGTAATCTTACTGTATGTGTCCTTTGTTAAAGATGGGGATTTGAAAGAGAAGTTTACTTATGGCTCATATTAACAAATTGTCTTGCTGATAGTTCGAGGATAGAGTGAGGCTATTGGAAGTGAACTGCTGATGTCAAGGATGGAAGTGAATTTGTTTCTTCTCACAGTTGGCTTCAATTTACAAGTTGGAAGTGTATTTATGTAGGCACATGTGACTTTGAAACTGTTGTAATTTAACAGTGGATAATGAATGAAGATGCTGAGTAGTTGGATAGATAAAGCTGTCACATAAAGCACCAAAACCAAATATAAAGAAGAACTGGCAGAACAGTATTTTGAAATATCTGCATTCCTATGGATTTTGCTGCTCTTACAGCTCCATGTTTCATGACCTCCTCTGACCCCTATTCCTTGCCAGCCAGAGAGAGTCTTGAGCTGTCAACAGACACACTAAGGAGCTTGTCAGATAAGGGCAGCATGTTGAGCTGGAACAGTGTTTGATGGATTAAGACCCTGACTGTTTCACCTGTGCAATTCCTGACTTGTATTATGAATGACAATTTCAAAGCCTTTGGGCAACATTGCCAAGCATGCCCTTGGAGACCATATTACAATGTCAGAACAATGTCAATTCCAGTTAAATAATTTTTTATAGAAAAATAATTAAAGTAACATCAAGCTTTTGACAACATTTCCACAAAAACTCAGAAATCCCCGGTTAAGCCTCCCATGGCACTGCAACTTGACCTCCTTTTTTATTTTTTGTTGACATAATTAAAGCGCAGTATTTTATTTTCACTTTTTTTTTTTTTTGCATGCTGTAGCAGCCCTTCAGTTACAGCCTTGCACTGTTCTCCTGGGTACTATTTACTCTACATTTAAAATAATGTTTGTAAGAAATTGTTTCGTGCTATGCACTAGAACTGCATGTGTATATTTCAAAAGCTGTGTCCCACCAAGAATACTTTTGATGGTTTTGCATTACCTCAAACAAGCTGGCTTTTATTTTAGCTGCCCAAACCCTAGATTTATGGTTTTATTGACTGAAATTTAAAATCAAATAAAAAAGTCCAAAACAATCTACTAACCTGTTTTCTTGTGAAGATAGCCTTGATACTTTAATGGATAATATAGCTAGCTTCGTGCAAATGAACATCTGGAACCTTGCTGATGGTCCACTCTGAAGACATCGCAATGATCACACTCCTTTCTTCTCTTCTTTTAAACATTCCTAGAATGAGCCATGCATATTTTGTCCTTACTCTCTGCAAAGAAAGGATTGTAGATTAGTTTGGTGAGAGAAGGAATGAGCAAAACATAAACCATTCTCAAATTTGACAAATATTCAGAAAATTTATTTTAAGAAAGATAATCCTGCCTCAGACTTCTCCAAGAAATGGAGAACTGTCAGGTGTGCCCAACCCTGCATGACTAGCTACCCAACATTGCAGACACTGGAACCCTGTGTACCCCTTCAGAGATGCAGGCAGCTAAGAAGGGATGCTTGAAAGAAAGCAGAAAAGTTTTGGAAACTGCCTGGCAGGCATCAGTCCAAAGGAACTCATTCAAAATTGAATTGCCTCTGCGGAAATTTCCAATTTTGACAAATTGGTAAATGCTGATGAGGAACCTTTTTATCCGAATTTTCTGACCATCTCCATTACTCAACCTATGATTGATTTAGACTTCAGTCACTGCAAATTCTCTGCCAAGCAGCCTACTTCAGCTGAGCCAGCTCTTCTACTGAGAAACAAGTCAGCAGGATTTCAGACCGTCAGAAAGGGTATCCCAGCAAGAGGAGAGCTGGCCGAATGGAATGGACAAAGGCACTGATACCAACTCTAACTGAGCTCTGAACTCCTATTCTAATTTTCGACGAGTCAATGATGTTGACATTTGCCAGTGTGGATACTTAATGTTGGACAGCTGAAGCCAGATTTGGTAAACACCTGCACTTCACATTACTTACACTTTGTTTAATCCTTCTGCCTCAGCTTCCCAAGTATGGAAAAATGAATACAGAGTAATAAAATTATCTTCAGAGAGAGGTTACTATAATTAATTTTTGTAAAATCCTAAATGCAATTAATGCATACAGTAAACCTTCCAGCTAACGATAGGTATGGGTCTATAAATCTTCTGCAATTTGGTATATTTATTGCTTTTTCTTACTTTTTGATTTTTTTTCAGTATTGATGTCATAACAGTTCAAGTAAGGAAAGGGAATCAGAAGAACCATGTGAAACATGATCTTAATAGTTATTGCTTTTACTAATTCCATAGGATGTGTTTTTCTTCCTCTCTTTATTCTTAAGTTTCCTGACTCTTTTTTTTGTCAGTTTACCTTTGGCATCCATCTTCTGAGAAGCTAGCCTAAGCTAAGTCAGATAAAGCTTCTCTTTTAACATTTATGACCAGGGCAAGTTAGAAACAATGCTATAATAACATTTGCTGATTTTCAGAGCACCTCATGTGATGATGGCATCTACATGTCAGATTCTTTGCCTGAGATATTTTTCCCCTGAAAGAAACATCAGAAATAGAAACTATATCCTTTCCCTTTCCTGTTCCTGTTTCCTTGTTTAACCTTCGAAGGAAGTGATTCAGAATAACTTAAGACCTCACAAGCATAAATGACTCAGCCACCCCTCCTCCCAACAGAGGGTTCCTCTTTAAAAGAAGACTGTTTTTCAAAAGCACTAGACCTCCATTGATTTAAGCACTTTTGAAAATCAGGCCTTTTAGTTATGTATTTACATGTCAATTGAAGAAAAAGATTTTATAATTCTAGTGGAAAAAAAACTTGTCCTTAATTTTTCTCGAAAAAATAGACTTTAGATTTGTACACGAACAAAAGTTGCATTGAACATTTTTTAGCTGAGTACATTCCTTTGGCTTTTTCACAAGCACTGATGGTCCAGAACTGTTTGAATCTCCAGTGGGCTAAGTGTGATGACTTGTGCTGTTCTAAGACTGTAACTGTGGTGCCTGCTGGATGAATTCTGATTAGAGAGTCCATCTGAAACTGTGCTTTGTGCCTCTGAGTTGTTTTCAGTAAGTTATTAGCAGGACAAAATGGTATGTTTTAATACAAACTTTATTTGATGAGCATGTATTCTTTCAATGCAATAACTGCAATATTTGTTGTGAAAAAGGAGGATTTTTTTTTTTTCTTTTTGTAGACACTGATTCTGAAACCCTGAGTTCAAATTTGTAATTCAGAGGAATCTTTATTGTAACATGATGCAAAGTAACAAAGAAGAAACAGACACAAAGCTCATGCTGCTAACAGTAACAGATGATAACGGGAATAAGTTTTATTCAAGATTTATTACATTTCAGCTTCTTTTTTCTTTAAGGACTAGTTTCCTTGTATGTAGGGTATGAATAGAAACTTACAAAATGTGCAGAATTTTGAGAGAAAATAGGAGGCAGAAATAAAAATCTGCCAGTTCCTTTTTTGTGTACTTTCCTCTTTCTTTTTTTCCCTTTCTTTGTTCTGTTATCCTTCCTTTTCGCTCAGTCTTCTCATCTCTTGTAACTTTTCAGCTTCCCTTGTCCCTTTCATACCCTCAATTCAAGATGTTCTACCTACTCCCTTCACTCTCTGCCACAGCATGGCTCTTGCCAGAGGAGAAGCAGGCTGGTGGAGTGCCTGCCATCAGGATGAACCCTCACTTCGGGGGAGAGCAACTGGTTGTGTTGGAGCTCACTGCTGTCACCGTTGCCTGGAGCTATGCTGGCTTAAGGCAGTTTTGGCAAAAAAAGAAATAAAGGTGCATGATTAATTTGCATCCATTCCCATTCCTGAGGCTATCAGGTATGAATTTGCCCCAGGACTTTTTATATACGTTGAAGTGCTTATTTTAATTTTGACAACCTGAAATGAAGCTCTTGCAGCTGAGGTTCTCTGTATAGCAAGCCTCTTTTCATCCATCCCCACTCCACTCCCCAAGTCTTGATCTTTCAATCCAAGGATTTGAAGTGATTTGAAGTGAGTAATGCACACCAACAAGGGGAATCTACAGACTGTTGTAATAGCATTCAGTGATAATGTTATGGTCAATTTGTTCTCAGCTCTGTCTTCTTGGCTAATTTCTGATGGGAGGATGGATCCAGAAGCATGTAGAAATAATGTGATAGAATATGGGAGCTTTTTTTAATTAAAACTTAAAATGCAAGGCAAGCCTGAATTTTCCTTGTCCTGTAGTTTACCATAAGCAAATTGTATAGTCATTGTCATGTGTCAAATAATACGTCAGATACAAACAACTGATACCAATAGGGTGAGGTTACAGGAGGACCATGCTTCCAACCATTTGGGGGGATCTGTGTGCACAGGTTAAGATTTGCCAAGTGACTTTGTTGCCTACAGTAGGGTTGCTTCAGATTATACGAGTTTAATTGAAATTAGCCTTGGTTCTCTGCTGTCGGGTTACTTGATTATCAGCCATATTTTTGTAACATTGGTGTTTTTCATGGAATTGTAATTAAGATTTTATGTTGTCATTGTAGTACAGGCCAAATTCCACAGTACTGGCCAAATTTCACAGTTAGTCCCTGCAGCACCGTTTTACCCCCTGAAGAGTCTCTCTCTTGTCACTTTTCCATTTCATCTCAGCCTGTGCCAGGCAACCTTTTGGAGAGAATAATCTTTTTCTGGAGAGTCTCCCACAGGCAACATGCAGTCACTAGTCTGCTGAGCTGTACCTGTGGTTTCTGTGTGATATTTCAGCCAGATCCATACTTTATCCTTGTGGAATACTAAGAACAGTGCAGACTCAGCACCTCTTGTTGTCCACTGACTTAAAATTAGTTTGTAAGATGTTTGGAGAAGAAATCAACTCGGCTTGTGTACAGATACTTCATATGGGATTACAGAAGTCTCTATCACACAAATAAACATCTCTCAGGATGTGCAGAGGAAGTGTGCTTTTGAACTTTCAGAGTGACAAATAGTAACAGTCAGCCTTTATTTATTTGCTTAAAAATCAGAGACAATCCTGGAAAGAAGATTCTTTTGGGTAGGCAAGGCTTTATAAAGTCCTGTATTCTAATAAGCGTATGTCTAGTGTTTGGCTGGAGAAGGAAATTCAAGTTTCCTTAAAGATGAGAGTGCAGGAATGTGGCTCCCCCATGCTGCAGAAGTTTTCTGAAAGCACTGAATCACCCCATCTCTGCTTTGGGTGCAGCTACATCCCTTTGAAAATACACTGCTCCCATGCAGCCCCTCCTGCAACAGTCCTGGCTTTGCCTGGTGGCTGGTAGAGCATCTGCTGTCATGGGTGAGCACTGCTGATTTCTCCCAAGAGAGGGCAGTGATTATGCTGTTGGCCTCAGTACAACTAAAAGTAAAATCTGTCTATGCTATGTATTTGTCAAAAGGCAGTTTTTAGGAATACAGAAATTATTAACTATCCATATTAAATGATAATTAATTAATGGAAATCATAATATAACAGCAGGATCACTCATATAACAGGCAGCTGTATTGTTTTTAGGAATGGGAAATTCTGGGGTGAGTCAAACTGCAGCTAGTTGTATTCAAATACTTCGTTTCCAACCAGCAACTGGCTTTAAGGCAGAGAATTCCTTGTGTTGACTGTCTTGAATGCAGATAGTAGTTGGCAACTGCTATAAGAAATTTCCTGCAAGCGTGTGCTATCCCTCTTAGTGAATATTGTTCCATTTTGAGCCTAATTGAAAACTGAAGATAGAAAACTCAGCAATTATTTTTCCCTGCAGTACAATATTTAATATTCTGATTTCATGGCTGTCTGACTACAATGATTAGGAAGAACATTTTCTTATAGTATTTACAGTACCACAACAATGTATCAGGAGCATCGTGTATCAAGGGAAGGAACTATTATGTTAAAATACGTGCCACTTAAAAACATACCCAATTAAAAAGTAGGACGCTGTTGAGTGTTACATTTGGTGTAGTCAATAACTGCTTTGATAGCTTTTTCTTGTCTTTGGCTTTGAAAAAGCTATTCAGGGTGATGAAAACAGCCTTGAACTAGAAACGCTTTAATAGGAATGATCTGCAACAACAGAGGTAACACCTCTGCAACAAAGGCATTTTATGTTTAGAACTGTACTACCATGTCAAGTCCAAGACAGTGTGGTTATTTTTGCTAGTGGAGAAATGGGAAATACGTGTATAGTTGCTGATGGTTGTATAGTCCTTTAACTGAAACAAACCACTCAGTGGGACAAACTCTCATCCGATAGCTTCTGTGTTAAGTGGGGTAGAGACCCCCAGTATTTCCAACAGGATACTGGTTAGGAAAAGTAAATAAGGACAGAAACTTGTTCAAAATGTCCCGTAATTTTGCATAGAGGGTTTGAAGAAGTACTATAAAATTAAAATGTTTGCTTGTTTTTTCTTTTTATATCAGATAGTATTACTGAAGTCTTCACTAACATCTATGTGACCAGTTTTGGACCTGTTTCGGATACTGATATGGTGAGTTTCTGAATCTTTTGTATATATGATAAATAGTGTAAAATATATGCTATTAACTTCCTTTAAACTTGTATTCTGCATTTACTTGTTGTGGACAAATTGGGAATAATTTCACGGAAGTCAGGAAGTGCCAAATCCCAGTAGTTCTGAAGATGGAGATTGGTTTATAGACCTTACATGATAAGTACACTTGTACTAGCTGTTTAGTTTGGACCAGTGAATCTTCTGATTGTCCCCACTGACTATATTTTGGTTCATATTCTGGAGCAGTCTTGAGATAGGTGAACTGGATTCCTCTTGGATGAAACTAGAGTGAAAGGTGCAGTGTAGGAGAACACTTAATGTTGGCAACAGTCTGGGGGACCTGACTGGAGTCAGTCTGAACTAAAATTCTTGAAAGTTGTAGCTTGGAAGTTGGTCATCGGTATGATTGTATTGTTCTACAGATTTGTCCTTTGTAATTTGCACTATTTAGTAACCATTTAAAGGAAGTCAGTGACATTAAAAAGAAGGAAACCGTCAGAATATTGCTCTGGATTACAATTTTTAATGAGAACAGCAATGGAAAAAACTCTGAGGCAAGGGGTCCTTTGTATGCTCACTGCAAATCACACACAGATTAGAGAGAATGTGTCACACCAGGGAGAAGGATCTTCATGGATATAACATCTCTAAAAGGAAAGAAGGGAAGGACAATCTGAAAGTTACTTTAGCTGTCCTTGCCATTCCTGCAAGAAATTATTTCCTTCATGACAATATTTTTTGAAGTGTTTTGAACATTCATGATTATATATGAGACATATAAAATATATCTATGTGTATCTATATGTATTAAAAATGAATATTTTTAAAAATAGGAAATACTTAGTTTTTCTATGAAAACTTTTAGGTTATGCATCATACAAACCAGGAAATATCTTGGTGTTACAAGCTAGGTTGCCATGAAACTAAATATTTCATGATACAGTGTACATTTTAAAAGTTATTTGCTCACTGACTAACAGGTGGTCATAGCTTTGGAGAATATATTCTGTTTCTTTGTGTTTGTTTTTTGTGTGTGATAGTTTCAGTTTTCAAGCTTTGTTTTGATTGTGATGAATACATTACTGACACTTCATATGAAATGTCATTTCATAGGAAAAATAGACATTTATTTTCTTTTTGTCACTGTATATGCTACTGACTCTTGAGATGTTTTTTCCTAATGATGCTAAGTTTCTGAAATTATTCTTACTTTACCACTAATTATAAAAACCAAACATCCACAGCTATATACAAAGGTGATATGAACATCTTGACGTTGTTAGTCTAGTATCTCATGATTTCACAGTGTTTACACTTATGGTATTCCTGTGAAGTGGGGAGATGATATTAACCCAATTTTAAAGATGTGGTACTGAGGCACAAGGAGACTTACCCAAGGCTGTGGAAGGCATCTGTGATTAAATGGGGATTTAATGGAAAGCTCCTCTGGGTGTCCATTTACACAGACAGATATGACGGCACAGTAAGGGGTCAGGTCGTTTGATGCTACAGCTGTAACAGCCCTGTGGAGAGGTGTTAATCAAAACAGAGTGCAGTGTATCAGAATGGCAGCTATTGCTGTAATGGGTAGGTCTATTTGCAGGTAGGTAAATAGGTAAGTAAGAGCAGTTTAATACTTAGTACTGCAAGTTTCAGGGTTAATTTAGCTTGTTCAGTTGATAATTATGAAATCATTTTGAAATGTATGAGCAGTCAATTAGAAAATTTCAACATGTAAGTTTGGAAATAATAGCTTCCAAACTATCACATTCTGTTGAACATGAAGAGGACATTAGAGTTTTTACTGTGAGTACTCTTTCATTTAGGTATTGCATTACTGAATTGATAATGTAAACTACTGTACAGAGAGTTTACCGATATTTTCTTCTGTAAATGTTTGAAGCTCTGGAATATTCTCATTTTATAAGCTTCCCCCACAAAAGGCTTCACTGGAAGAGTACATTTGGCTCTTGCCCATGTCCTCCTAAATCTCCAGAGGATTCCAAACTGAAGATCTGTTCCGGAAGGTTGGGTCCCAGCCCCTGGGGTCCTCTGCTTTCACAATGTGAGTGGTGAGGTCCTCAGTGACACCAAGTTTTTAGGCTGGACACTGCTGTTGTCCAAAACTCTCATAGTCACTGCTGCCAGTAGGATTCCTTCCTCTGGCATTTTTCATAGCAATGAAAGTCAGCAGATGTATGAATGCACCCCTTTGCATTATCTGTTTGGGTTTTCTTCCCCTTGGTTAGCATCCTGTGCTAACAGTGCTTAGGAGAAAAGCCTGTTGAAAATGGAAGAGGACTCACTGCCATGAGAGATGATTAATATGTGTTTGTAGTGTGGAAAAGGGAGGTGGCACACTGAAAATGATGGGTGATTGGAGCTGAGGACACAGTTGTCTCATAGCAGTGTTGATTCACAAAGTTGGTAAAATGTCATTTTAACCGTTGTTGAATTGATAGAAATTTGTGAGGTTTCTATTTTTCTCACTAAGTATAGTAATTCCCATTAATGGTAATACAGTATAATGTGCAATCTGTGACTCAGTATGATTGCTAGAATGTAGGTTTTTGTTCATATTCCCTGTATTTTTCCAGTATCACAATTTTGCCAAAAAATAATTAAGTCCAGGGGAATTTGATCTTTGACTGATTTTAGGCTAGCTGAAGTTGACATTGATAAATTTAGGAGGTAAAAGCTGAGGCTGAGATTTTTCTCCAAAGGTGTTTGATCCTTGCTGTGGATTAACATTTTGAGTAAGTTAAAAAGATCCTACTCTCTGTTCTATCCAAAATAGTCAGCTACCAAATCTGTTGAATCTTGGCCAGAACTCTGTTGCAAACTGTGCTTCAAACAAGCTGTTGTGACTAAAATATAGATACACCAATATTAGCTGTGTCATAAAAATGCTATTGTATGTCAACCACAATATTTAATGTCAAAGGAAATGCCAAAGTACAAGAAGAATTTTCAACTTCATTTTGCAAACTAATGAGAATCAAGGAAGGCAACCCAAAACATGGAATTAAACAGATTTTACTTTCACTATTCTGTCTTTTTGAGCTGTTATTTCTCTGAAATGTTTAAGTTCAGTATTATGATGCTATGCCTTGTAGGCTTCCAACCAGATCAGTGATACAAATTTATTTTGACATTAGCCTGAGAGAAGAAAAGCTGCATTGTTTAGAAAAACAAACAAACCAAAAATTGAACAGAACAGTTGAAAAACAAAGCATATCTGAATTTTCTAAAGAGTTATAAGGCTAAATTATGATTAAAGAGACTAATTAAAACATTTGTAATTAAATTATTTAATATTTGAAAATTCTGAGATTAAGGATAATTTTGGTTGGATTATAATTTGTAGGATAACAAAATGGAAATAATTCAATTTAAACATTAAAATGGATTACTTTTCTGTTTTTTCAAAATTAATTATTTGAAGTCTGGTAGATTGATGTATCTTTATAAATATATATGCTGCTAACTGATTTTAGCATTGCAAGCAAGGTACTTTTACAGCTTTTTCTCAGACTTACTTTCTTCCGAGGCTCTCCTGACACTTTGGCTTCTGAAATTTCCCAGATAGCCATAAGTGCTGATGTCCATGATAGAAAAAAAATATAAATAATAAATGAGAAACATGTTTACTCCTCAAGCAATAGTTATTGTATGTAAGACAGGGCACACAGACACTGAGAGCCTTTATATGAGGTCTGTTGTGAAGAAAGCTTTGCCAAGATTTTGACAAATCTTGCCTCAGAGCTGTCTTTGTAATGATCACTGGGAACAAACTTTTCTGCTTTCCCACAAAACGCAGTTAGTAAGTGGCAGGACCTCAATCAGTTTTGCATGAATATTAAAACTAACAAGCTTTCTGAAAGTTTTGTGTTTCAGCTTTCAACGTTCTTTTTTCATTGTCTTTGGGGAGTTTTGTTTACTGTAGTTAAATCTTTGTTTTTCCCTATCTGTTTTTACACAGCAATTTTTCCTAGTTCCTTGATGATAGACCTCTATTTTTTCACTCTAGAGTCAAGAAACTTGAACATTTCTCTGTAAAGATGGTCATACCCAGCTAGTTCATCGCTACACACACTTTGATCTTGTCAGTTTTCAATTAAACTTTAAATAAGCATTTCTGATTTTTCAAATATAACCAGAACAGAACTTTTCAATGAAGGCTGAAGGTCAAATCGAGAAATGACCAAAAGGATTGTTACAGCATCTTTCACTATAACTGATGATGGTTCTTTAGAGAGAGTTGCTGAACTGGGAACTGCATTTCTTCTTTTGTGTCCGTTTTTCGGATTTCCTCATTCCATTTTGTATTTCAGATTTTTTTTTTTTTCTATGAAACTTATTTTTTAGCTGTTTCAAAGTCTAATTATTAGCTATGGTTCCTTAACTGGAGAGAAGCTTTACAGGGCCTGTATGCTACGTAAGTCAGGACAGAATAAGGAAATGCACCAAGCTGATTTTTTTCACAAAGATTTAAAAAAGCACTACAAGTATTTTGCTGTAGCTTTTATTTTAACTCAGTAACAGAAGACTAAAGAGTAAAAGACAAACAGAAATTATAAATACAGTTGGCTTTCTTGAGTGTTGGGAGCATCTCTGTTGTCTTTTTATCATTGATATGTTTCTGAAAACTCAATAGATTGATTGTTCTATTCCCTTTTATTATAGACTCAGGTCATTGCCTTTATGAATTAAATCCATGGGCTGAAATTTTGAGGAAGATATCTCATGTGATCTCTTGCAGAATTTCTGTCCTTTTATTCTATTGGGAAGACTTGTTCCCCTGTGCAGCATCCTGCCAAATGGATCAATATGGGAGACTGATTTGTCAGAGGCTGTGTCCAAGCCCTTCACTGACGTTAGCTCTGTGTACCTCTTGTTTGGGTTCCTGTCTCTGGCACCAGGCATCCATTGTGTTTCAGGGTTGCTCCTTCTCCATGTCTGAATAAAAAAGGGTAATGAGAAGTGTTTGTATGTTCAGCAACAGCAGTGCGAATAATATCCTGTAGTTTCTTTTCTAAGTAATCCTTATTTGTATCTTTCACATTCGTCTCTTATCCCTACTCAATGCTTATTTTAGACTCAGAGTTCATTCTACATCAGGTCTATGGAAAGAAAGAGAGAGAAAGGTCCTTTTCATAACAGAGTATGAAGAGGAAGACATTCTCTTCCCTAGAAACTATCATTCAAACTGGTTAAACACATTTTTTCCAGATTTTTTTCAAATACTTCATGTTTAGATTAAATGCTTAGACAAAAATGACCGAAGTTGACAGATGAAGCAGAAATAAAAGGCTTGAAATAAGGTCTTCAAATAGGGGAAAATCATGCTGCAATTCCCTAGAAATATATTCCATATTCTTTATAGTATTAAAGGTCGTATATATCTGGCAGACATGTATTTAAAACTGAATAAATGTTCCTTTGAAATGCAGTGATGGGGTAGTGTTTAAGTTTTTAACAGGGCTGTTAAGGGTTTTGATAAAAAATAACCAACACTGCAGTTTCAAACTACAACCCTCCTTCATAAGGGAGTTTATTCAGTGTATTTTAAAGAATTCTATTCACTGGTGTATAAGATCCGTACCTCCCGAAGACCTGAAAGGAATTTCTGGCCGTCTGCTATTTCCTTCTGTGTTCTGTGTTTTGTACATATCAGAAGGTAAGTTTTGGAAAAGAATAAATGGACTCAGTTTATACATCTGTGCAGTGAGATTTGATGTTAGATACACAGCTAGTGAAGTACTTTTACAGAACCTGAGTAGTCAGTGTTTGTGATTGGAGCGCTGATGGGGGTTTTGGGGAGAGGAGAATTGCATCCTGAACTCTTTCAGTCCTGATATGGTCAGACAATTATTTTTTTTTTTTTAGATAAAAGATAAGTGGAGAGTGAAATGGAGATAGTAGAAACATTGTTTGTTCAATCTGGTAGACAAGACTAGGTAAAACCAAGCCATACAACGGTGTACTTCAAAAACTGTGGGGTTTTGCAGATTGTTGTAGTGTGTTAGCCCTTGTGTATGCCATTTGCACCACGCATAAATCTGTCCCACAGAGAATGGAATGACTGAGACAACAAACTAAGGATTTGATCCTCCCACTGTAAACATAATGTCAGTGTTCACTCAAAAGCTAGATCCAAATGCTTAGTGAGGCAGTTTGGTGAATTAATTTGCAGAAATTCCATCACAAACTTGCACTCATGAAACCCACAAATGTCAGATTATAG